>NW_024527710.1:4062230-4208843 GCF_017590135.1 Pyrgilauda ruficollis | reverse complement strand
TTTTTTTTTTTTTTTTTTAATGTACATCACTAAATCCATGCAAGTTGTTATCTTTACCCAGGCAAAGAATGTGTCTCTGAATTTATTAATTGGACAATGAACCAAAGTAAGAAGTCCATAAATGGAAAGTATTGAATTTAATGGTCAAATAAAAATTAGAAAGGCATGTTTAAAAAAAAAAAAAAGTAATTTTATTTATGTAATGCTGTTAAGTTCTGTAGTTCTGAATGTTGGAGGTGTGCTCACTTGAATAGCAAAGGAAGAGAAGGCACAACAGATGTAGGAGTCTGCTTAATATTGTAGCACATGAGATGGCTGAAGGCTAAGAATCCATCTAAAATGCTGAACTTTCATCAGTGGCTCATAAGTGCCTCGGAAGAATCAGTATGTTAATACAAACTTGATACGATGATACATAAGCTTGTAAACCTGTTTGAAGTGGAGAGCTGTGTGAATGACTAACTATAGTAGTGTTTCAAGTAAGCTAAATGGAAGCAACATTTCTGTAGAAATACCAAAGCAGGGTTCCAATTATTTTAAACAGAAATGAGTGGAGATTTTTCTTTGGGGGGATTGGAAAGGTTGGTTTTGTTTTTGTTTTGTTACCTTTTTTCTTGAAAGGTGAGACTGACAGTGATACTAATTAAAAAAAAATAACCAAAAAACCAACCAAACAAAAACCCACGAAACAACCAGAAAACCTAGGATGGATTAGATTCTTGGGTTGCACTATCTGTTCCATTTTATATGATCACTTCTGTATTAATAAATACAGTTTCTTGCACAAGACAGGTTAAATTAACATGGGAATGCCAGTGGGGTTTAAGCTTTGTGAATTGCTAACTTTTTAGGTATTTTTAAGAGGAACTTTCATATTAGATAGAGCTGCTGTAAAGATAGTGCTGTTTGCCATGCCGTCTATTAGCAGTGAAATGCAAAGGCATCAGTGTAGTTCTGCTTGAGAATACCTCAGAACAAATTGCTCTTCATATACCTGTACATAAACGTTGCTTTAGTGGTGTGGTCTGAAAGTAAAGGGAGCTACAGTGAAGTGTGAGATACGCCATTTCACTCGTGTTTCTTCGGGAGGGAACTTCCTCAATCATAAGAACTAACTTTAAAAGTGCTTATATGTGAAACAGACTTTTGCTTGCATATTGCAATCCTGCACAGAAAGATGAGGAAGTTGTAGAATTCATGGCTACAGTAAAAGTTTAAAGGGTCAAGTCCATGGGCTGATCTAGATCATGGGTGATGTGTGGTCTAAATGTTGTGTTAATAGATGTGAAAACTTTCTGAAAACAAGCTACACTCAGTGTAAATGCCAAGCTTGTTCCTGACACGGGCTCAAAAGTATCAGTCAGTGATCACTATAACACATTGCTTTGTACTGTGTGCACCTGGTTATGAGAGCCCTGTGTACTCCAGCGTGCTGTAAGGAAACTGTTAGCTTGGCATGAAGTGGATCAGTAGTTATGAATCAATTGAATGCTCCTGACAGAAAGATTTGCAGACTGTCACAGCTACTGACTAACAGGATGTGAAGTGGATTCTGAGAAAATATGAAAAACGAAAGAGCAAAATAACTAGTTGCTAATAAGTAAGTGGTAAAACATAGATGAGGGACATGTCCTTGTTTCGAAGGCTTAATTAAACAGGCCTTAAATAGACCCCAGATCTCACTTCTCACAATGAGTTTTGTATTTTAAATAAGTGATGCCATATCAGATAGAGCAATTTCTTATAAATCTCTGCTAGCAAATACCCACTTGAGATTACTGTCCTGCTTTTTCTGCAAAATATTGTATCCATTCTTCTATATTTTATTTTACTTTAAACATTTTACAGACTGATAGTGAGATGTGGAAAGTATGTCTTGCTACTTAGCAAGTTTTATATTTAAGTCTGTTCAAGGTGAAAAATGCAATGCTTATTTCTCAGTAGTTAGCAAATGCAAAGTACAAGGTAAACTTGGCAATAAGCAAATCATCTTTTTAGTTTGTTCTGGTAGCTTCACCAGTAAAATTGCCTGATTACTAAAGATTGAAAGATTACATAAAGCCAGATTACCCATTTTTACCTCCTTTTATCTCCAGTACAGGTTCTTTAGTAGGAGGAGGAATGAGCTTGGGTAAGAATCAGTATTGCTGATATTGCCTTCCCTTCCAAAATTCTGCTGTTCTTCTCTGGGCTTGCATCCCTTAGAACTTTGTACACCAGGTAAACTAGGCTCTCCAGTGCTTGCTCTCAGGTTAATTGCACAGTCTTTAACTCTTTGCTTCCTGGTGGAAGTGCCAACTCTGTTTCTTCAAAGAAATTAAACTCTTAACATACGGTGCTGTAGTTTGTTAAATAAGGCATCCACAAAATAAAATATTTTAAAGTTTTTTATGGAAAAAATTTTGGTTTGTTTTTTTCAAATCATTATTAAAGAGATTTTTTTTTTTGTTTTGTGAAGTGTGTATGCTTTCTTGGCAGTGATGGTAGATGTCAGCATAGTAAATTGGTATGGCTGGATTAACAGAAATTATTGCTTAGAGTATTTAAATTAAACCATTGTGTATGCACAGTGATTACACTTGTCTACTTCTAGGTGTTCACTACCTCTTCTTTTCTAGACAGTACTGTAAATCTTCTAAACTTGGGGCTTTTATTGTTAATGCTACAGGATTTATTTTACAAAAAATTTCACTCCACTCTAAGCTGTGTTTTGCAAAGCAATACTTGTTTAATATCAGGAAAAAAAGTATATTACGTGGGTTTATTTGCTTAAATGAAATTGTTTGGTCAAGATAGAGAGCTTGGGCTATGCCCTGAAATGAACAAACATGTAACAAACCCTCCATTACTTCAAATGGAAATATTAAAGTCTCTTCCTGGAATTAATTTTTCAAACTCAACCATCATACATATTTTTGATATTACAGAACATTGTGAAAAATGTCTTTATACTGGTCAGCATAAAGGGACTTTTTTAATGGATATTTTGTTTTAATACCATGGTCACCTAATTTCCTAAGGTGCTGTACTTAGGGATCGTAAAGCATAAATTTCCTGACAGAATCATGTTCAAAGACCACGGTAATTTTTTCTTAAATAGTGATGAACAGTACCACAACTGAAATTCGTAAATTAGGATTATATGATGGTACATCCGGTATAGTTTTTGATTTGTTTTATTTTTCCATTTCATATCTAGGGCAAGAATATCTGTCAAATTAATGTGACTGAACAATGCTTAGTATTTTATTGGTCTGCATGATACAAATTGGACAGTTGAGTCTGAGGTTATACAACTATGTTTTGTATATAAACGTGTATAAAATTGGGTACTTGTACTTGTTAAACTACTAGCTGGGACTCTGGAAACCTGTATTTCATTCCTGGCTTCTCTGCTCTCAGCTGGGTGACATTAGGCAGATGGTTTTGCTTACTCATGTCTCCATTTCCTCATCTTTAGAATAGAGGTAATGATGCCTGCTTTTTTGGAGTTAGAAAGTACTGGGCATTTATTATTAGCTGTGGTCAAGTGCCTAAGGACACTGTAAAAAGGTACAAGTAACCTAATTAATCTGTTTTGAAGAAACATTGTAATTGGGCTGAACACTCAGCAGTAAGACTGCCTTCAAATAATACTCAGCTAGGACACATTGGCTTTAAATAATTTTGAATGACTCTTGTTTCTTCAGGAGCAAAGAATGTCACATTCAGGCGAAAATATCCTGAACTAGTCAATTGCAGTTTAGAAAGGAAAATGTATGTACAGCTGCTTGGGACTTCTTAAGTCCCTACAAATGTTTTCACAATTGGTGGATTTAAAGAAGAACTTCAGGGTTTTTTTCTATTTGTGGATGTATATTACTCTTTAAACATTCCTGGGTTCAAATCTTGTATTAGCAAAATATGCATCCTATTCTCGGTGGAACTTAAACAGTCCTTAAAATACCTTTTGGTAGGTGGATGGGTGGAGTTTCTGGTTTTGTTTTGGGGTGTTTTTTTTTTTTTTTCTTTTTTTGAATTCTGTTAGTCTTCCTGTTAACACAGGAACTTGTATATCATTTAGACTTGTATACATTTGACTGAATTTTCTTTATCAGAGTAGCTGTCTTTTTGGGACCCAGATCTGTTACTTTAACTCAAGATAAATTTAGTGATGGCTAGTAGAAAAGTATTTAGTTACGCTATATGCAATAGCTCTTCTGGAAGAGTTTTATACATTGTGAAGGTCATTCATTACAATATAACCTAAAATCTGCAGTAGAATAACTAGATAAATATGTCCTTGACATTGGGAAGTGGTGGTTTGAGGATTTCATGTTGGGATTAAGGATTTCTTCATCAATGCCTCAGTGCTGATTTACAGACTAAGACCTCTACATAGATTCAGAGTAACAAAGTCTTGTATGTGTTATGTGCAGTGGAGGGCTCAGTCTGTTTTCTTTTTCTTTTTTTTTTTTTTTTTTTTTTTTTTTTGTACACACTTGTACAGCTGGTACAAATTGGCTGATGGTAGGCTTTTTGTTTGTTCTGTTTTTTCACTACATGGGTCCATGTAAATAAGTGAATGGGTTCAGGAACAGACTGAGCTGAAGCATCTCTCATGATACTGCACTGTAGCATGGGCAAAGCATTTGTATGGTACTTTGAAGCTTTAATTATTAATGCTTGGTCTGCAGTTCCTGGCACAAGCAAAAGAGCATCTTTGCTAGTGTTTGGTGTGGGTGGGGGAGGTTCTTTTTAAGGAAATGAGATTTATATTGTAGAATTGAATCCATGGCTTCTGTTACTTTGAGGTATGATTGAGAAGTACTACATTGAAACAGAAACTAATAATGCCATTAGCTAATGAAATGCTTTAGACCTGTCCTTACAAGTACCAGCAGATATGATATGTTTGTTTATTTGAACTGCAGCAATACAATTATGTCACAGTGACACAAATTGACACAGTTTTTGTTACTGCCATTTTCCAGCTACCAGTTACTTACTGTTTGACACCTCACCAGTGAATTAAACTATTTGCATGGCAGTCTGGGAGTACATTCTTCGGAGCAAAGTACTGCTCTCTCAGTTTTCTCATGATTTTGTGGGATGATTTTCCAAACTTTCAGGAATTCTCTGACTGTATGTCAAACTAAGGAAGTTTTGTGGCATCCATCAGGTTCGCCATGCAAATTCTGGTAGCTGGTGAGGATGAGAGAGCTGAGGTTTCTGTGGTGGGGAGACACTCACATGAACAGGATAGTAGTGTGCATTTGCAGGCTTATGTTCAGCTACATGGGCCAGCTTTGCTGGGAGTTCTGCTGCTGTTTTACTCTGCTTAATAGAAGAGGCTGAAATGAGCTATTCAAGATAGTGCATTTAACTTCATCAGTAGGGTGAGCTGAGAGTGTTCATGTGATCGGTTACTATGGCTCAGATGTGGGACCACCAGCTGGGTAGCGGTGAGCTGATTGTTTTTTAGAGCAGGCCACACCTTACTTTTTCTTGATGTTAGGTATAGATACAGTTTCCTATGCTTTGTATCAGCATTTTGCCCACTGTGGCTGTACTTCCTGTTTACTGTTGCTGCAGCTCACTGAGCCCTTCTGGAGTGGATGCACGGAGATGGCAAAACTGTGATCTCAGTAGTGGAATTTGTTGCTTCCACTGGGCAGGGAAAAATAGGAATATTAGAAGAACTGTATTTTCCTAGGCCAAGTATATCCATACTAAAAGCCTTTGTTATTTTACTGTAGATACATAGCTAGCTATCAGATAGGTACCGATTAAGAAATGATGACTGGAAAGGGCTGGGCTGTGAAAGTTCAATATATGTGGCATTTCCCTGTTCTTTTTTTTGTGCATGAAGAAAAGCTGATATGTGGCAAGACCCAGGGACAGCGTGCTCCGGCCCAACATACAAATCAGGGTTAGTAACAACCTTAATATGGACATGACTAAATTAGTTTGCTTCCTCTACCTCCAATTCCTATGGATTCCTTTAAGCCTTGTTTTCTTCACTGGAGATGTTCTAGTTGGTTCATTGATAATGTTGCTGGAATTGGAAGCTTTGCCTATACAGACTTAAGTCTGTTGCTCAAAGAAAGTGTCAGACTGTCAGCTGGTACCACTGCTGAAAGGAAGCGTGTGCCATATTATGTTGCTTTACATTTGCACAGGCAGCTATATGGTGAACAGATTTTGTTGTTTTGTTTTGATGGGGTTTTTTCACCCCTAGATTAGTTTTCAGCCAGATCATGTTCATAATTGCAGTTCACTGTGTGGCCATATAAAAATTTGTACTGCATATATCAGTGAGTGGTCTGGAACAGGAACAAATTGTTAGGGGAGGTCAGGACTACTTGTTCTTTAGGATGCTTTTTATTGCCTGCAGTGGTGGTTCATGCAGTAAAGTGTTTATGGGATTACAGATTCACAGCTAAGGACTGTGTAGAGTCCAGTTCTGCTGCAGGTGAATATACAGATCATGAGCAGTCCAAGCAGTGTCTGTGGCAATTCTTTTACAGCTTGACGTTCTTCAAGCAGAAAGTCTCACAATATGCATGTGACAGTGAAAACCTGTTTGTCTGATAGTGTAGGGATATAACCCCAAGTTTATTAGCTAACTTTTAGAAGTGGTAAGCCTTTGCTGTTAAACCTTTTATGCACTCAATGCAATAAGTAGTTTTGAAAAATCTTGAGTCTTTTTGTTATTTCTCTAACTGAAATGGAAGAAAAAGTGAGTGTACAATTGAAATGGATGGGATTGAATTTTGGAGTGAAGACAAAGTATTTTGGAAGTAATGCTGTAAATGTACTGGCCATAAAGATAATGAAGAGACTGGGGTATTATATACAGCTTGGTATGAATACATTTGTCAGTTAATGAGTAGCTTGATAAGTGTGAGACATTTGAATATTCAGTAGGGAAATAAACCCCATACAGTGATGAGCTGAATGTTTGCTATAGGGAAATATCTCTGAATGGTCACATGAGCATCAATTAAAGCACCACTTAGAGGACTTTGAACTACTGTGTACAAGATTGATTCTTTGTTTCAGAGGTCTAGCCAAATTTGGGGGAAGAAAAGGCCTTAAAATCTGGTGCAGAAGTAAGAAGTTTGAGGTAACAAAGTGATTACATGTTTTCAATGTTCTTGTGTTGAATTAATTCCAAAATTATCAATTCTTTCTCATTTTCCCTGTACTTACAAACCCTGAATGTATTATTTTGTGTTTGTGCTGTTGAGGTGAAAGATTGTGTTTAAAATAAATGAGGAGATTGTTTTTGGTGATTCCAGGTGTTCCAAAGCTCTCTAGTAACAAGAAGCTTATTTCTGTAATGTAGGCTATAAGTTTTATGCTGGTCCTTAGAAAAATGGAAAAAAAACTTGCTCGGTTCTGTTTTTCTACCTTTCTTACTTCTCTTCTGCAGGAAGAGGAACATAACCACTTCCTTTTATGATAGATTTTAGGACTTGCCCTATTTGCATCACTGTGCTTACTAGATATGAGATTGAAGTTTCTTTTTCATCATTGTAATACATGTTATCAACTGGATTTTTGAGTAACATAAGCCCAAAAGCATCCAAATAAATCTATTGCTGAGAATTTAGAAGGAATGCGAATTGACTGTGTGGCCTGTTGCTTTCTACAAGCATAATATGCAAAACCATCCACTGCTTTTCAACTTCATATGTTTATTTATATGGGAAGACACTGCAAAACAATGAAGTGGAATATGTTTTAAGAGGATGTTTCCTTTATAGATGGATCTGCATATGGCATGACAAGATTCTTTCTTTCCTAATATTCAAATTGTGGAAGCTAAAATTAGAAGATAAATTATGACAAAGAAGTGTCAGCTTTTCTGACAAGTATTATTAACCTCTGAAGTTGTAAGGGTGTGTGCTGCCTGCAGCCCATCCAGAGCACATCAGGAATGACATGGGCATAATTGGATGGGGAGACCCAATAGAGTCAGCCAGATTCTAGCAAAAGGTTACAGAAGCCAAAGTCAAAGTTTCAGAGTTGTATTGAAAAATACAAAAACAAGCATACTGATCTACAGAACATTTTAAAATCAGCAAGGCCTTTTTGTAGACATATTCTAAACTTAGTGACAGCAGTAGAAAAGTAAAAGTACTGTAAATCGTACATGCCTGACTACTCGTGTAGCATTCTTGAACTGCTGCCCATTTGGGACTCAGCAATCTCCTTTAATGGAAACATGTTTCCTTCAATATTTGAGTTTGTTTGTTGCTTATTTATAAGATCATATGAAGCCGTTGTTTTAGGCTGAAAATGCTTGGATGTCAAAAGTTATGATTTGCAAATTATGATATCCATAACTAGGGGTCCTCAGAAAGATTATTTAAAATTTTTAATTGAAACTTAACTCATTATTTAGGGAGTTTTCTTCAAGTTGCTATGATTTGCATCGTTGGTTCCTCATCTCCTGAAGAGATAGGAACATGACATTTTGAAAATTTAAGCAGACAGTGCTTCGATATTAGAAAAACATCATTTCTTTCAGAGGGTTTTTTAATTGTACTCTACTTCTTTATTCAGGCAAGTTAGTGTGAGTCAAACTAAGTATTTTTTCTGTTGGGTGAAAAATTTAGTTTTAACTATTCATTTTTATCAAGCTGGTTCATATATGATTCCTCAGTGTATAAGCAAGTCACTTCACAAAGGAACATCTTGATCTGACTTTTTTCCTTTTCGTTTTGTATGTGCATTTTTCAGATAAAATATTAATCTATGGCAAAGTACATGGCATTTATCAGCAGTTAATTTTTTTGTTTTGGGGGCAAACTCCTTTCTTAATTCTGCCCTTGCTTGTAACATGCTACATAATGCTGAAACAATTTGCAATTGTCAATTTAATTGCTTTAGAAATTGGTCTTTATTTGTATTAGGGTTCCGTACAAGAGAGCAAGTGAATATATTCTCAAGTTTCAATTAAACTAATTCTAACAGATTTTTTTTTTAATCCTTAGAAGATTCTTAAGTGCAGGAAGAAAAGGAATGATGGCCTGCTGTAGAGGGGTATCCAGTATCATCATGTATTTTTCAGGTTAGCAGCCAGACTAACTAATTTGAAGTGTTCCTTTTTAGTGGCAGCAACTCAGTGACAGTGTCAGGGCAGCAGTTTCTATGTATGTGGAATTGATTTCTTTAACTCCAGTGACATTCTTGAATTAGGTGACCTTGGGTATGAAAGAAAAGCAAGGGAGATCCAAGTTCTACTCATGATCTCCTATTTTTGCAATTGTTTTTCTTTCTACAACAGACTATACTGTTTTATGAGCTCAAAAGTAGCATTTATTTTCTTTATTATTTGCCTTCCTTCCCATCTGTTGCTTTAATTAATTCAGTGTCCATTTAAGGTTTATACAGTACTTGAAGTAAGCAGATTTTTAAAACTTAACTACAGGCATCCATATTCTGAATTGATTCACATACATTTTCTGAACTATGGAGCTGAATTTTCTTCTTCATTTATATCTGACATGTAGTTTTTTCTGCAAATTATTCCACTAATTTTGATCTTGCACTTTGCCAACAATGTACATGGAAAATGTCAGATGTTTCTAATTACTTCTATTAATTTTTCCAGTGTTATAAAATAATCTGTCTATGGTCCTGAAATGTATATGTTTCTTTACTGTAATTAATATACTTAGTACAGAGTGAAGTACATCTCCTGGGAGTTTCTGCAGACCTGAGATACAAAGACAGTGAGCATTTTAGTGGCACATACTGGGGATGAACAGAGCTGCCCCTTCCTCACTCAGGGTTAGCTGGCTGTGGTTCTGGCATCTTCAGAAAATGGGGAGGACCTGTGCCTAGGCAGAAGCATTGGCTGCTGTACCCCAGAAGGTTCATAATAATGCTGGCTCGTTGTGTCCTGGCTGGGTAAAACAGTGCAAAGGGCATGAAAAAGAAGCCAGTAATGCTCAGAGAGGTCAGAGATGTTTGGAGTTGAGAGGATGGTAGCCTGAGCTAAATATAGTATCTTAGCTTAATTTGGAAAATGGTGTATACAGATTGGGACTGTACTTTATCTTTGTGGTTAAATTTCTTTTTTTTTATTACAGAGACTGATTTTTATTTTTCTCCTTTTCTCTTTAATACAATGCCTGAGAGAGCATCAGAAAAACACACCCCACCTACTCACAATCAGCCCCTTCCAAGTGCAGTTAGGGAATAGCCACAACCACATAACACTTAAATTTCAGAATATACAAGTCTCTTTCATCAAGTAAGAGTCATCTTCCTGCTGGTATTTTTCAGTCAGAAGTTAATTTGTGTATTTTTGTCTCCTAAAGATGACATGCTTTAGATTAGACAGGTCATTATAGAGGAATACATTGTAGATACTCTGGGGAATGCAGCAGGTTAACCATAAATAGCTTCTGACTGCAGTACTTTCTTTCCTTAGCTTAAGGCGTTTGTTTCTTCATTAAGGTTTTGCTCAATGTCATATCTAGAGAATTTTTTGGTAGTTCTTAGTTATTAATAAAGGAGAATATTCTACTTTTGCCTAACAGATTTTTCATGCTACAGTTTCTAGTTGTACCTGAAGATTTTTCTCAAGCTGCTAACTGAAATGCTCCAGAACTGGAATGCAGCGGAAAACTTTTAGCCTTGAAGAAAAATGCCTCAAAAGTTATGAGCGTACCAAAATCAGATTCACGTTGGCAACAAGTATTAGGATGCTTTTTGAAGTTGTGTGTAGGAAAACTGCTGTTTATAGGTGCCCTGTAAAATAGGGTGAGGCTTTTAGTATTAAAAATTGATGAATTTAGGATAAACATGTTACATACCACATTCAAGGTTCCATTCATATGATTGTGGCTGGAAAACACATAGACTGCATGTGTAACCTTACCCACTCTGAAAAGGAAGAGTATTGAGATCACTAACAAGCATGTCTCGTGGTTTTTCTGAACACTCAGCAGTATGAAAAACACCATCATTCCCCTAATTTAATGCACTTGTAAGGTGAGACCTTTTTACCATTGTTATGTATACATGGGTTTATGGGATATCCTTTAAGATTTAGTTTTATATGTATGTCTATGTGTGATGCACTGAAAAACTGTTGTTTTGCTTTATTTCTGTTATGTTACAGGTCTCGTTGGTGCATTGGTTATTTTGAAACCACTGCTTCCCATTTTCTATTTAACTAATATTGAGCTGTGCTGGTAGGAAGAGCTAGATGGAGGGGAGTCCTATGCAAGTATGTGTGCAAAACAGGAAACAGCTTACTTGGGAGATGGTGCTGAGGCTGAACATAAAGAGTAAAATTTGTTCAGTATGCAGTAAGAAATCCTTTGCTAAAATCCTAGGCTTTTATTCTACACTTTTCACTGCAAACTTCATATTTAAGTCACATGTTCATTTTAGGTCATATAAAAGTAGATTTACTTAGAGTACTGTATTGCAGTCAGTGAAGAATCAGGGCTCTTAAAAACTAAGAAAATGCAGAAAGGTTTTAAAATCCAAGCTTTAGGCGCATTTGTATTTAGAAATGTATTAAGAATTTTTTGCAATCCATGTAGGAAGTGAAATCACCTGCCTCTTTTTCATTGCTGTTGCATATAAAGCAGTTAAGTCAGGCAATTTTCTTTTGGCTTCTGTTGTAGTAACCTACAAGATACTATTTGTTCATTATTCTGTAATGCCTAGGGAATTCTTAAATAGAAAATGGACATTAAGAGCCAGTGAGAATCTTTCTACCATATTTTAAGGATCAGAGGAAGAAAGATTGCAAAAACACTATTCAAATGTATCACAGTGTGCATCACTGATGCTCTGTAGAAGTCTCAGACAAATGGGACATGAAGTAATGCTTCTATAAATAACCCTGTATTCATACGTAAACTTTTACTGGAAGAGCATGGAATGAGATGCCTGCATCTCTACAAGTGGAATTTTGGGTGTGGCAGTTCCAACAGGGAAACGTGATCTTTTCTACTGACCACCTGTAAAAGATGAGGAAAGGATTTAAGAAGACTTTCCCATCCTTCTTTTACTGCTGGAGGTGAAAGCAGGAGCAGGATTTCCAGCTGGTTGGAGTGCAGGCTGTGAACTTGAGTAACTTCAGATAAAACAACCCAGGCTACTGTGAAAGAGTTCTCAATCCTAGAGTATGAAGACACAGATCCTTGGTATAAATACAAACATACATCCCTTTCCTGTAATAACAGATTCAGGTACCAAGCTGGGAAACCCATAAGCTCTGGTGAAGCTGCTGTTGCACACAGTCCTAGAAAGCAAAAAATCTGGTTCCTTCACCAGGATCTAGTATTTAGCCACTTGGCCTCTTGCCTTATAAATCAGATGTTAGTATTATCTCTGATATGTATTGCTGCATTTATAATGTACAAAATAGTTGGCTGCTAAAGATGATGGCTTAATTAGAGTGGAATGTAGACTCTCAACTCTTCCATTAGTTTTGAAATGGCTAAAAATAGCTCCTGTAAAACATAGTAAAGTAAAATGGACTAACATATCAGTTGTTTGTGCTGAAAGTTGAATTGCCAGAAACAAAGAAATTCGAGGGTTTTTCTTTTCAATTGCTAGTTATCCATCTCAGAAATTGAGATTTTCCTACAGGGACCCCTTTATTGTACTTTTCAGATTAAAAAAAATGAGTGTATTGGTCTTCAACAATGTCCTGATACTTGCATGTGTTAGTGAGAAATTCCTTTTTATGCTGAGGATTTCTTCTGCATAATTTCAGTGTTTTAAGGTTTTTAATCTGCACTGAAAGATCACAGAAGTTCCAGCTGTAATGATTTGTTTCTGTAGTAAGACATTTTAGCATTCTTCTCTTGCAGTTTAGTTAAAAAGTCCCACCACTTAACAGACGTGGCAACAGCTGATATCGTGATTTGTGGATGAGCAGAATGCTCAATCTGTTGTATTACCCGAGATAGATAATAATATCTTTTTGGTGGTAGCTATTATCTAATTCATTTTTCATTCATAATATACAAGAAAAATACCACTGGGATTGGACCTGATTGTCATTAAGCATTAATAAATTAGGGTTTGGGTTCCTTGAGGTTTTATTTTTGTATTTCTGCATAGTAACTAAAACTCCTTCACAAGTAGAAGTTTACCCACACATTTTTATCTTAACATTACAGCTGTTGAAAATGTATGGTTGCAATGGTAACTTCTCTTTAAAGTAAGCATATTTTTGGATGCATGCCCACCAAATTATCACCTTTGTACAGTGTGCATTGAATTTGAGGAGGAGTTATCAAAGTCATAAGACATGATTGTGACTCATGTCTGACTTGACCTTTTAACCTTTGAAAATCTCTTCTACCCAATTAAATACCACATCCTGTAGTTTGGATAATGTAGTGACATTATTTTTTCAAACATCTTGAGCTACATGTATAATATTACTCTGCTCTGAATGTTAGACAAAAACAGGTAAATGTTTTATATTAAAAAAATGCAATAAACATATTTATATTGGGGTGACCTAGAACAAAATTATGCTACCTTTCAGTAGCAGCAGAAATTTTTGAGTTTAGGTGTTTGCTTTAACGTGCACTTCAGCAGATACCTTACTGGTTGTGGTGGAAGCAGTATGGGGAAGGGGTACAGTGTTTCTCCCTGGTGGACAGATTAGTTTTTGTATTACTTAGAGGCAAATTCTCCACACAATATTTGCATGACCTTACCTTTATCTGAAATAGTTCTGTTTCCTGAGTAACTTATGTTATACTTCAAGCACTTCAAAGCATTATAACAACTGCTTGCACCAAACTTGAGCTTAATGTAACAGAGAGATCAGTCAAGTCAAGCCCCCTTCCTTGTTTCAGTCTCTGGCAGTAATTCAAAATGAGTGTATGAATTTCTGAAAGAAATGGATACCAAGGGTAGCCCTATGTAGGGTTAGGCAAGTGTATTAAAATACACTGTATTTTAAAAGTACATGCTGTATATATTCAAGAAATAATTTTAGGTCATTAGGATGAAGTTGTTTATATATTTATATAGTACAGAAAATTGCAGGTATTCTCATGAAAAAAAAACTAATTCTTACAGGTTTTTTGAAAGTGTTTAAAGTAACAAGCAAAAAAAAACCAAAATTCACAGATACCTAAGTCCCTCACAATACTCGTTTTGCTATCAGTTTTAAAATTTAAGGAGTTTTTATTTTAAAGAAGCCTCAAACTGTCAAACACACACAAAAATGCCCATTTCTCTGCTATTTACTAGTTCATATTTTCATATACTACTTCATATTTTTATGGGATCTCAAATTTTTTTCACCAAGACATTTCTCAAAAGAAGACTAAATTTTTCAGTTGAAATTTAGAAAATGCAAAACAAGCTTGTGCATGAAATTCCTGTGTCGGCAGTAGGAGGTAGGACACAGATACCTGTCTGTTTTTGCTGCCCAGTCCTATACAGTAAGTGTACAGCTCCAGGATCTGTGGCTGAGGAACTTAGTCTTGAAATTTTTTCTGCTTCTTTAAATTTGCCTCTCTTTCATTTGTTGAACTGTCACTTAATCCACCTGTTTTCCTTATCTTTTAAAGGGGAGTGTGTATATTTGCCACATTATTAATATATGATAATGTTACAGGCATTAGCTGAGAAATTATCGTTTCAGTGCTTTGATTGCATGCATCTTGGTGAGGCTGCATTTTAGGGGAATTACTTCAGTCTTCTTGGCACAGTTCTATGATACATCATTATTGGCGATATTTTCAGCATGCACTATGGTATTAACATTTCATAAAATCTTGTTCCCTGTATCTTGAAAGGGATTGTTTGTATTTTGGCATTTAATAGAGCTTCATCTACCGTGTGTGGTCTGCTTGAAACAATACTATTTACATAAAAAGCCATTTTCTTCTGAGTATGTTATTCTCATATGTGATGAGAAGCTAAATGAAAACTAAGCAAAGTCTCATAGACAATGGAGAAGTGGCATTATTATAGCCATAATTTCATATCCTGATCTTCTTGGGCACATGTTAATAAAGGTTGTGACAGCAATCCTTATTGATGGGAACTAGGATTTTGCTATTTCTTTTGCACATCTGAAACTAGAGAGGGGAAGTTTTGTTTCCACTGTACCGGACTCTATTGGAATTTTTTGGCTTGGAGTTGGAACTTCAAGTTAGAGATAAAAGTTTGGAAACCACGCCTGTTGCCAGAATGTGTAGTCATGCTTCTTGGATACTGTAGCCATTTGCTGGCCTCTCATTTGAGTGCTCATCACCTGTGTTGTGCCATAGCCTCCCTCAAACTTTTGTGATTGTGACATGTCACTGTGAAGATTTTCTTTCAATGTCATATTTCTTTGGCAGCCTCCTTGCAGGTTCTTCTCCTAGTGTAAAACTATCAGGAGCTCCTGCAATTAGAAGCAGCTGAAGGCAACATTTCTTAAAATGTTTTCTTTCCCTTCTGTAGCAAAGTCTCTCTCTCTTATGCCCCTTCCTCTCATTAGTGTTGGCACAGCACTGCATGGACACAACTTCTAGTGCTGTAAACAAGTCTTCACTGCAGTTGGAGCACCTTTTGAGGGCCATACTCTTTGTGTTAGAAAATTCTGACTGAATTAGGGCTTTTTGGTGGCTGGAAGCTAGGTGATAGCAAGGACTCCCCAGGGAATTTTATTACCTGTTCAGATGAGGTGTTTTGGCTGAGTCAAGCCACACAGTTTTTCATAGCGGAGCTGTGGGACCAACTGCTGCAGTCCAGCAACTATTGTATTCCTCCTGAAGTATTCATCAGGACAGCAGTTCAAACTGGGAGAGCATAGCTCACCCAAAGGTGACCAGCTGATTGAGGACCTCCCTGTTTAAGGAAGACATTTTCCCTTTTTTAAAAATCTATTTCATATCTTACAGGTGCAGTGCACTTGCTGTTTGTGCAAACGAATTTAAGCCCATTTAATCAGTGTCCTACTTGAATTCATCCATATATAATGTAGTGGACTGTGGCTATTTCTGCCTTAAACAGCCTCTTGTCATAAAGCAGAAAGCTGTGACTTAGATTAAATTTAAATCCTGATTTGTGACATGTTAGCACAGCAAACTAATGCCAAAATCTATTAAGCCTCCAAGTAGGGGTTTTTTTTTCAGTTCTTCACATTGGGTGAGTGCTGAGATCTTGACCACAATCACATTTGCTTCTGAGTAGGAGGAAATAGTCCATGTAGTTCCAGTAATGCAGACAAGCTGTCACATCTGCTTTTATGAATTACTTCAGGGGGGAAGGGAAGTTTGCAATTGATTAACATTGTTCATAAAATAAAAGACTACTCTAGTTTTAGGAATTAGTGTAGAGAATTTTGGGAACCTTGGCAGTTAGCTCAGAAAAGCAGCTTTTTTTTATTTTCCTTTTTTTTTTTTCCCTAAAAAATTATTCAGAAAATTATTATACTAAGATACCTAGTAATTCCAAAGCTGTACTTCTAGCTCTGCAAAATTAAATTACATGTTAATAAACATTTAACCTTTTTGGGTTATGATAACTTTTAAAATCATACACAAGATGAAAATCCTATTTTTTGTATAGCATTTTCTACTATATTTGTATAGCATTTTCTACTATATTTCTACTATATTTGTCAGGTTTTTAATTGTCTCATTGTCTGTTGAAATTATTACTAATTCAAGAGCATGTAAAAAGAAATGCTAATACTTTTAAGAAAAAATGTTAGCAGTTTTACTGTGAGTTTTGATAAGGTCTGGTTTGGGATTTTTTCTAAAGGCAGGTTTAGTGTGTGCTAGGAACACATCAGTGTGAAATGTAAATAATATTGTGCACGAGCACTCATCATCTGTTAAGCATGATGTAGTTTAAGTCTCACTTACCTTTCTGTAACAACTTCTAACAGAAATGAGAAATCAAAATTATTGCTCTAATCGATATCCTCTATAGTGAATATATGGTATAGCACAGTGAAGTTGTACTGTGATCTTAGAAGCAAGTCTTCAGGATTTACTAGTGCCCAGAGTTCTAGTGTTATCTTCTAAGAGGGGGCAGTTTGGGAATCTCATTTAGAATTCAAAGCCGTTTGGTTTACACAGCTTAAGCAGATTCTCTGGTATTTTCAGCTTTGTGGTACTCTCTTCAGCAGTACCATTGCCACTGCCATGCAGTATGGATGTTTTATTCTTAAATGGGATTTTGGTGGTAAATCCAGTATGTCAAAGCACCTGCTTCACCAGTTGTTTGGTTCAGAATTGATCTGAAGCAAAAGTGCAAGCCCCATGTGGTTTTCATAAACAGTGTTACTACTCTCTTTCACCACACCAGCCAGAAGAGACTGTATAATTAAAAGACATGTTCAGACCACTACTCATTATTTTCAGCAACTATACTTAAAACATTTCCCAGAAGTACAGAGGCTGAAGGCTGGCATGTTGAATTAATCTATGTAAATAGATAGTCTTTGAGCCAGCAATCGAAGTGAGGTTGAGCCCTCTGCAATGGGAAGGCTGCATAAATGGACTCCTTTTTTCCTTCTTTTTTTTTTTTTTAATTAAGCAGTAGTATCTAATTTGTGGTCCTTGATAGTTAATTGTGGTAAGCATATCTTCAGTTTCATTACACACTGAAATGTTTCAGAACATCAAACAGCAGTTTGCTGTGGCACAAGGGGAAAGGATGCTGTGCTGAGCTGTCCAGTACTGGGATCACCCAGCAAAGGTTGGCCCCTCTCTTTTAACCAGCAGTCAGAACGCTACCAGAATTTTAAAAGAAACTGAGAATCAGTAACTGGCTGCCCATTCTTTTGCCTTGGACTGTAAAGCAGTGAGGCCTGTTGTCTCTTTTGCCAGCAAGAGTGGTTTAGTCATTACCTGTTTTAGAGCGTTTCCGCTCTTAAGATATTTTATGTTAAGTGATTTGGAGAGGGAGAGTCAGGAAGAGTAGTACAAAATTCATTGATAGCTTCTTGGCATAGAGAATGTGAATGGTTTCTTCTGTCTTTGCACACTGCCTGTTTGAGCACTGCAAAGGAAAGGACTTGGGCCTTGCCCCTAATTGTTGTTTCTTTTTACACTTAATTTTCAGGTTGAGTGGGCAGAACACCTACAACCTAAAGGATGTCAGGTTTATCCTGGGAGGGAGTTTATCCAAATGAGAAAAATAGTTTTTGAAAGGATATTCAACTCTAAGCAGAGACTTGGTAGTAGGTTGTCATGTAATAAAGCTGGAATATGCTGTATTTTAAGTAACTTCAGTTTAAAAGTACAGTTTTGAATTGGCACTTGGGAGGTGCTTTTCTTAAAGAAAAAATCCTACCTCATTTCACTGATTTAACTATTAGACGTTCTGTCTTGTGCCATTGTGGACATCATCTTAAACTGGGACACTTTTGAGGCTGCTCATCTTTGCAGCATGAGACTCTGTCTCAAAGCTTTGTTGCATCTCAGCAGCAAAGCACGGTACAAACGTGCTTTGCTGCTGAGATGCAGCAAAGCTTTGAGACAGAGTCTCAGAGGAGCAGAGCAGCTTCCCTTGCAGAACACACTGTTGCTTTGCATTTCCAGTGACCTTCAGGAGTCACTGAGTGCACAGTTGCCTCCTTGGAAGAATTTATTTCACGGTGACCTTTGTGCCAGGTGACACATCTGGATAACTAGGTCAGA
This sequence comes from Pyrgilauda ruficollis, assembly GCF_017590135.1. Classification (NCBI taxonomy): domain Eukaryota; kingdom Metazoa; phylum Chordata; class Aves; order Passeriformes; family Passeridae; genus Pyrgilauda; species Pyrgilauda ruficollis. The sequence continues at coordinate 4,190,214 of NW_024527710.1, read as the reverse complement.
GAATACTTTCTGCTCAAAAGTATAATTAACTCTGGATGACAGGAGAGACACAAGGAGTATCAGCAGTGGCTACTGGGGGGATTTAAAAAAGAATGTTTAAGTGTACAGGCAGTGTGACCAGCTTCCAGTGTTATCCACATTAGTGAACTCTGTACTGTCTCAAAAGCAGATTGAAGAAAAGTCTCTCCTGAAACCCTTAAATCCAGGGAAAAAGATGCTGCTGAGACTGCTCAGGCTGAGAACTTCTACTCAATTACTGCAAATTCCAAAGGCAAATTACTAATGATCATGGAGATTTAATTTCATTGAAGGCTTACTAGGGACTCTGTCTGGAACAAGGGCTCCAAAAACCTTTTTATGGAAGAACATAACATCACTTTAACAGATGGGATATAAGGCTTGTGGAGGGATAAAAACCTCCCCTGTAACAAAATACATTATTGTACAATGGATGAACAATTAACTGAAGTCTCTTTGGTAAACCCCAGTGAATAATATTCCTGAATTATTTATATCTTAATTACATTGTTCTGTTTGAGAAGTGTATATTCCTGGCATAATTTTAGCAAACTTCAGGTGCTATTACAGCACAGAAAAAAGGTTTTCTTTTGGGTTTTGGTGGTTTTGTTATTTGATTTGGGTTTTTTTACATTTCTCATTTGTCTTTCTCCTCTGAACTTTAAAAAAGTATGATATCCTGCTTTAAGGATGCAGGTGATACATAAGTTTATTTCTAGAAAGCTTGCAGAACAGGCATGAATAACTGTGCTGTAAAAATAAATGCTTTTTATTCACAAACATTTTTTAATATCTCTTTATTTAAAGGCTGAGTAATAGCAGACTAATCTTGATGCTCTTTTTTTGATATTCTTAATTTTTATGTGTTAGGGAAATCAAAGATCTTAATCTGATTTGGGTATACTTATTACTTAAGTAGTTTGCCATGGAGTTGTTCTATCAATTTATTTTCAGTTTCAGTTTACTCAAAACTAAACACTCAGCTCGTGGTGGATGGCTTCCTTCATTTCATTTCATTTCATTTCATGAACCTTTGTACTAGTTGCTCATTGCTATTGATTATTCTATTTTTTTTTAAAAAATCTATTCTATTTTGCGTGCCTATATATGGAAACAATGCCATGTACTTCCCAGTCCAGCTATTAATAGCCTCTCTACATATGCATAATTATTTATTTTAATCTGCACTGACAGAAAAGCACTCACAAGTGCACTTAAAGTAAATTTGCATGGTTTTTTTTTCCCTTTCATTTCTTACTCACTTTGTATTTCCAAATTGCTTACTTGTTCTCTTTTTTACTGATAGTCAAATCCTGTGGCAAGATGGTGTTTCTGATTACTTTGAATATTTTTGAATCTTTCAGTTGTTAACTTTTTGTACTAAAAGCAGAATCTGTGGGTAGACAAATTTTAATGAGAGATTCAGGAAACCTGGGAAATTATAGCTGAGGACTAGTAGATTGCATCTTGCTTATGGAAGGCAGTATTGCTGGAGTATGCATGGATTGAAATAGTTTGACCAGCATTATCTGTTGACATGTAGGGCCCAGGAACAACCTTCATGATCCAAATTGTTTTGAAAACCAAGTTACTGCAGAGTATCTGTAGTGGTTTTGTGTTCTGGACATTCTTCAGTTTATTAGCCTGAGCTGTGCTCTGTGAACTCCCTCCCAAACATTTTCTTCTACTGTCTACTGTGATGATAACTGATTTTATGACAAAAACTTCCTACATTTTAATTATGCTTTAAAATGCCTTTTTGTTCACCCCATTTTTCAGAAGTCAAGGCAACTTCATCATAGTGTTTAAGAAACTTCAGTGGAATTTTGCTCTTTTCGGTAGTTACATGCAAACCAGGCCAGACATTTATTTAATAAATTCTAGGTTAGGATGGGATCAAATTCAAGTTCAGGAGAATCTTTCTTTGATCTTCACTCATTTACCTCTAGCTGGAATTTTTTGGGTAGGACCTAATGTCTGCTCATTGTCCAGGGTCCGTGCATAAGGCACACAAATCTTGTCGCATATGTAATGAATTGTACATGAACTTCACTGGTGTAGGTTCCATTATGTGCCCTTTGTGCTCTTATTTCTCAATGATATGGGAATGTGTAGTCGGCACGATTATGACCCTCTGTGTACTGGAAGTCTGAAGACTTTTCATCCCCTGCTCCCTTACTACACCAACTCCTGTTCCATCATTGCAACTTTTCTTTTTTCAATTCAGCCTAGCTTGCCTGCATAAGAAAGTAAGATTTGGGGGTTTTAATGATTATTATTTTTAAAATAAATTAATTTTTATTTTAAAATTTTAAAAAATAATCTTTATTTGAAGAATTAAAAAATAAAAAGACCTGGTAAATGTATTTCCAGTAATAACCTGACAAATCTTTATAGATATGCCAGTATTTCTTTAAACATCTGTAAACATCACTACATTTTCTTAAACAATCTTTAAAAGGAACCTATTATAAGGAATGTATAAAATTTCATCATAGACTTTAATTATTACAAGTTAGTCTTCTTTCCTCTATCCATCTTGTCTATTAAAACACAAATTAAATCTATAAAATTACAAACATGACTCATTAGCTCTGGGGCATATAACTGCCAGGCAAGCAGCCATGACAAATAAAAAAGTATTTAAATCTCTTGATGTTAAAAATAAGCATAGTAAAGATGTCACTAAATTTAAAATAAATCTGTTGTAAAATGTAGCTCCAGTTAACATCATATCTTGTGATATTGTTGCTTTAGGTCAGTGTGAGTGTAACCTGAGGTTAGTGAATGGCCTTACAGGGTTAACCACAGCGACCTGAGTGCTGGGCACTGTAAGTGTGTGTTGTCAGAAACAGTGTTGCCTGGTGATTATATTGCTGTTTTTCTTCCTAGGGGGATGCCAAAGGCCTTGTAACCTCTGAGAATGTGAGTACTGGCCAGAAGTTGGACTTCTCAGATACAATGGTACAGCAGAAGCTGGATGAAATAAAGGACCAAATCAAGCGAGAAATCAGAAAGGAACTTAAAATCAAGGAGGGAGCAGAGAACCTCAGGAAGGTCACAACGGATAAAAAGAACTTGGCATATGTGGACAACATTTTGAAAAAATCGAATAAGAAGTTAGAAGATTTGCATCATAAGTTACAGGAGCTAAATGCACACATTGTTGTAACAGATCTCGAAGATGTTGCAGGTACCATGCATTACTATGAAATCACTTTTCTTTGTAGCTAAGCTCTCCCTATTTCACTTGAAAAAACTGCTTTGTGAACGAGCAAATCCATAGCTGGTGAGCTTGTTACTTATGTATGTCTCTTTGTTTTGACTCACAAATCAGTGTCCAGTACCTTTGAGTTTTAAATTCCTTTCTAAGGAACAGTGTCTTTTATGGATTATGAGTTCTTCACTTTCAGTTCTTAACATACTAAAATATTTTCTCAGTCACTGTAATGTTTCCTAATAACTTTTCTCTGTGTGAAAGCAAATTTCATGAACTCTTCCAGTAACTTTCTCTGAATTACACTGTAGACATCAGCACTGATGCACCTTTTTATTCAGTGCAGGAAAAATTACATTTATGCTTAAAATTTTTGTTAGTTTTTGGTTTTTTAAACTTAAGACTTAACTTAGAAAATGTTTTCTAGTTGTGCTGTTATTTAATTTATCAAACATTTCTTACAGTGACATTTCTTACAGTTTGTTTAGTATCCAGCCTTTTCCACAGCAAAGCTACTATTTTAAAGACAATTTGAAATTGTTTTCACAGAATGGTTGTAGTTGATGGTTTTAATTAGTGTTTTCTGTGGCATGGCAGCGAGTCAATACTAATTTTGAATGTATTTTTTAAAAATACCAGGATTGGTATTTTAAGATGGAATGTTGTGAAAGTAAACAGTCCTCTTTGAGCTTTGTGGAATGGCCTGGAAGATATTGCCAGCCTGGTGATTTCACATTGCACAGACTCTTCTTGGCAAAATGTTAATAATGTGCACAAGCCATCGAAGATTCATGTGAAGTGAATGCCAAGCCTGAGGAAGCTTAGGCAGTAGAACAAAAGTCTGCATCATCCTTGTGATGAAAGGTTGGTTACAGTGAGAATTTAGGAGGTAGTGGTGGGTGATGTCCGCAGTTCATGGTCTGGCCCAGTGACATTCTGCAGAGGTGTTCAGATGTCCATGGTGGCCTGTGCAGTATTTTTGTTTTGCATTTCATCTGTGTGAGGATACAAGAAGTGGAGCAGGGACACAGCTGGAGCTAGTGAGGCTAAGTGGTTGCTGCAGCATGAAATGGAAATGAATACAACCATGTATGCTTCTAGACAGCCATTGGGCTTTTGGTAGGCATGAGGCATTCTGTCAGCTAATGTTTAGGAAAATTTGCTTCAGTTGACAGGACTGTGGCTTTTAAAGGAAGAGGAAGAGTGGAACAGAAAAAGAATTGCATACAAACTGTGTATAGACCAAATATTAAAAATCTGTGCAGACATAATTTGCAAAATTAATCTAGCAGTAGAACTTGAAAAGTGGATGAGCACAGAAGTGCTCATGTTGGAATGCTTCCTTGCAGTGTAGCATTTTTAAAAGCCTTATCGTAATGAGTTAATGAGCAATATTGTCATTGTGCATGTCTTGGGAAACGCAGAAGAGATTCAAAGGATAAAATATCATGGTTGATCTTATATGCTTCTACATGCTTTTGATGTGTGCTAAACTTCTTAGGAATTTGTTTTTAAATGCCATTCTGTTCTAGGTGTTAGTGGTAGATAGATTGTACAGTCTTAATCATGGAAATATGCAAGAAAAAAAATTGCAAATTCTGTTGAGATCTTTATATTCTCTGTAAAGTATCACATCAGGTATTCCCATGCAAGACCCATTTAAATAGAATATTTTGCATAATCTTCATAAGAAAAAAAAGAAATAATCTTTAATTCTGTTAATACCTCTTTTTAGATAAAATATTTGGAAGCACCCGCCCTCTGAAGTTGAAGTGCTTGAGTTTTTTGTAATGTTTGCCTTATAGTTCAAGTGCTTGTCTCCTTCCTCATTCATGGTCAGTAGTACATGGAGGGGGAGCACTATCAGTAAATGTTGTCTGTCTTGAGACAAGTGGCTGCAAGTTATCTTGGTGATATTTTGATTTTTAATACTGAAGCCTTAGCCTTGACTTAAGGTATTGGTGAGCTTGGCCTTTGGAAAATAAAGTTGGTAATATAAAAGTTATGACATGCCAGCTGTGTGTGTGTGCATGTGGATATATGTATACACACACACACAGAGACACGTATTATTGAGGAAGTACATGGATACATAACCCTGAAGGTGACTGCCATCGGACATAAGATACCTCAGTGGACAGGTCCCAGATACCTCACTTAGGGAATTCTTGCTTTTGCTAAAATAGGCAGTGAATTTAATAACCATTTACTGGTGAATATGGGAGCTCCCCAAAAAGTGCATTGTTTCCAGAGTTATCTTTATTCGTTGTTACTGCTTTTCACTTTAGCATGTGTTTGACCTTCTTCTGGTCACTTAGTAACAAGTTACTTAAAAGAGATGGAAATATATGGGAAATTTTTAGACTGTGGAGATCATGAATGCTGAGAATAAGGTAAAGAGGGTTCAAGAGCTGGAGGAGTCAAGGTCTGTGTTCTCTTTGTGCACTTTAATACATTTCAGTATTTCCTGAAATACTGAATTTCAGTATTTTATTTTGTGTTTTCCCTGTATAACAGAATATACTGGGTAGGTTTTTTCAGGTTCTAAGTAGCAAAGTCAGGATTGAGATTCATTGAGCTGATCCCTTTGACTTGTCAGGCCTGAACTCTAAAGATTTTTTGACTGTTCTGTTGACTGGTTGAAAGACCATTTTGGTAACTTAGAGCAGTCATTTAATCTTCCTGTGTTCCTGTATCTGAAAAGTGGGTGTGAACATATATGTGTAAAGTGCTCCCAATACAGAGCTGAGAAATGCTACACAGGCTGTTGTGACTCTTTCTGTTGCTTACGGTATTGAGCAGTAATTTGCATTACTCTTTAACAAGCCACTAATTTTTAGTGTTAACTGCTTTTTAATCAGCACAATGTAATCAATACATGTTGAAATCATTAAATGTAGCATTAACGAATCTGCTGTAGAAGAATCTGTTCTAATAACGTTCCATTCCAAGCAAGTTTAGATGTTTTTGTGGTAGTTTCCCTAGAGCTGAAAGCTCACAATTATTTGAAGAATTGGTACTAAACTTTAACCAGAAAGTGCAGTTTGTCAAACAGCTTTATTACAGCATGTGAGGGTAGATTTGACAGTGGATATGTGATTTAGAAACAACTTTTAGCACAACATAGGTGTACTTTACCTTATAGGGCTTGCTGATGAATCTAAGTTTGTTTTAGAAGTGGGACTTTGTACCCAAGTCTGCCCTTGTTGTGCAGTGTATTAGTCATACAAGGATGCAGAATTTTAAAATTTGTAGGTCAACACTTAAAAGTGAAGCAGAATCCAGCAACATAAAATGAGTAGGACAACCCTAGCAACCGTTATTGCTGAAAGGCTGAGAGATGTAATGTTTCCCATGGGGATGATTACTTCTGTTTCAGAGATGAAGAAATTTTGTGTCTAGAAAACATACTTCTATACAATAGCAGAGACTAAATTGGTGGGTTTGTGTTTGTGTCAAAAGTAGCAGTACAGATTGTGGTTTCTAATATGACTCAGGGAGGTGTAAGACTGAAATAGCTTACCTACAGCAAGTTACTGATTTAATTAGACATATAGTCAAAACACATAAACTATATAAATTGGCAAATTGATCTGTTTCATAGAGCTGAAGTTAGGGGGGATAGAGAAGTACAGTGACAGGAAAACTTTTGAGCGAATTGATAATACTGGGTAAAACATGGACAAAATTAACGCAAAGACAAGTTAATGCCTTTTCTTCCATCCTCCTAACTGACATGGAAGCTATCCACTTTACATCAAATTTGGCTGTAGGCATTGCAAAGAAAATAAATTACTTTTTAAAAGAATATGATTAGCTTGCTGTTTGGGGGATTTCTTTGTCCTTATAAATGACTAGGTTAATCTGTTGGACACCAAAGTGTCCACATAAGACCAGTTACTGGAAACTGGTAGAGGTAGTAACCAAACTGATAATAGGTAGTGACTTTTTAGACAGCAGACTCCACCTACAAGCTCATATCCGTAGGAGTTTCATGATAACTTTTGGGAGCCTTAAAGTAGAATAATATTATTGATGCAATTTGAAACAATCTCCTGTCACTTTTTTGGTAATTAAAATTAGCTGTTACCCAGTGGAAATCCGGTTGAACTTCAGAAGTTTCCAGGAGGTCAGCGCTGGATATTTTCTGAGTGCAGAATGTCCACTGCTGCCTTGGACCTACTGATGACTCAGTTCAAGTGCTGATCCAACCTTCTGACTCCCTGAGAAAAGCCTGACAATGCATCTTTCTTCCTTCCTTCAGCAATGCCTAAATGCATTGCAGGTATTTCTGTTGGGTATGACACTGATGAGACTAACTGCAATTAAATATCCTCAAACAAGATTGAAATCAACTATTTACCAAAGGGTACTTGCTGCTAATTGAGTAGCTAAGCAGCACACTGCAGTACCATCTGGAAACCCAAACTCAGAAAGTTATGTGGGATCCTCGAATTCACACTGAGCTTACTGAAGAAGTAGTACATGTAGCATCTGGGGAGGAGATCCCAAAGGAATGAGCATCAGTCTCAGAAGAGTAGAGTTATGTAACTACTCTTTATAAATATAATTTAGATGGCAGTGATGGGTAAAAGGCAGTTTAGAAGCAAGAAGTTTTTGCTGGTGAGCACTGTACTTTAACCAACAAATGGGCAAACTGGAGAGTCTCTTCTGTTCCCCAGTCCCTACTTTGAGTGAAATATCAATTTGGTATTAGTACTTAACTCTTGTTTAACTTTAGGCATATATAGAAATTGATTGCAATTACCTGGATGAATTTATTGCTTATTGGTACTATAAAGATAACTAAATGCTTTCAGGAGATTTGACCCCCTCTGTAAAGTTCTTTATATAAATAAATCTGAGATAACTAGCCATGCAAAGTCATTACAACCTTCCAGAACAAAGAGAAAAGGAAACAGCTAATAGTAATAATGTAGCTTGTAGTGTTGCTGCTGAGACTGTCAATGCTTTCTGCCATAGAACCGGTTTGTCTGGCTGATTTAAAAATTAATCTGAATTCTATAAGAAGCTGCCTCGAGCTGCTTACTGAGTAGTAATGGGGAGATTGGTTGGGGGGATGGTAGAAGGAGTCCCTTGGAAAGCATCTCTGAAAAGCTATTGGTAATTTTTTTTTTTTAACATAATATGTTAAGAAGCATGTTGTTCCATATTTGGGAGTTTACTGAGCAGCCATTATGCCTGAAGACAAAAAATTACTTCTTCCTAGCAATTAGTCCCTGTTGCAGAAAAGTTTCCTTTGCTATTACTAACAAAGCATATAGTACAACAATTTTAGCTAAGTAGTAGAGGGTAGGTTACACCCACAAGTACAGACCAGCTCTTGAGATGACCCAGGTAAGTGGTGTGGTTACACCTTCACAGCAGAGACATGCAAAGGCAGATAATAACAGCTGCCTGGGCAACCTGAAACATGGTATCTCTAATTAGTCCTGAACTTGCAACTTGTGTGTTGTTTTAATGCAAAGAAAGGCTGATTGTGTACATCTTTAAAAGCTGTGAAAATAGACTTCAGGAGCCCCACAGCCTACACAGGGATCATCAGAAGGCTGGGATCTTTAAGTGGTAGAGGCTTGCAACATATATCTAAAGTCGGTAAATATTCATTTATATGATGAATCTACTTTACAAGGAGACTTGACACTTTCAAGTTCATGTTTGTTCTCATTTTGAATAGATTATTAGATGAGGAGTAGTTTAAAGTGAAGACATAAGTGATAGGAAAGCATTTTGTTAATCTTTATTTTACTAATAACAGAATTAAGGTAAAGCTGTTCAAGTGCAGTTCCACAGAGAAACCAAGCCAAAACATTGAGGAGAGGATCAACGACAAAACAGCTGAGGAGTAATGCAGATGGGTTTTTTTTTAACATCTGGTATTTTCTGTGCTACACCAGTAGTGAGGATGCAGTAAGTGGCTTGAAGTGAAGAGAGAATTAGCAGCAGAGGAAATTAAAACTCCTTACTTGAAATCCGTATGTAGCCTCGGCAGAGATTGCAATTTAGGAAGAAATTGTCCAGCAAACTTGGAAGCAGAATGTATTAAATCTCCAGAAGTAGTTATCAGAAGCTTTATAGAAGCTTTACAGAAGAAATATGAAATGGCAGATAAGACATCTCCCCTTGACACCTCATAAGTAAAAATTTGTAAGTTACTAGTGCATTGCCTGTGTTTTCTGGTAATTGAGGATTTCAGAATTCCTCATCCTAGTTTTAATACAAGGAAAATTATTACAACTGGAAAAAAGATTCTACTGTTCATATTCAGTAAATACTGTCTTCCAGGAAACCAGTACCATTTGTCCATAGAGAAGGTATTCTCTTAGTTGTTGGTGTAGAAGAACTAAAATTTTTTTGAAATTATTACAGTGGAAATAATTTGTCCTCTTTTAACAAAAGGTTGGAAGAGAAGTCATTGGGACTGCTAGGGAAGATACTAGCTTAAGCTCTAAGGAAGATACTACCTTAGCTCTAAGGACAGGTGTGTTGGAAATAGTCCAGTGGCCACTTATTTTCAGTTTACTAACAGTTTGTGTTTCAGCAGAAGCTGAAATATGAAGTCATATAATGGACTGGTTATGAAAAGTTAAGGACTTTGACTTTATAATTTAATTGATAAAACTAGCTTGCATTTTACAAAATTAATCCAACAAGAGGGAGACCCAAACACTGTAATACTGTCAAGTGAAAAAGCTTTCTCCTTCCCATAGATCAGTCAGTTGTTCAGTAACCTATCTGCCTATATATCCAGTTATCCCAGGTTTCTGTTATGACTGCAGAGCAGAAAACATTCAGCTTCACAATAAGAGAAAGGCTTATTTTATCTGTTCTTAATTTTGACATAAACAGTGTCTACAGTATTCACACTAAAATGGATGAGGATCTACTCAAGAGCTGTATTCAGACAGTGCTCATTAGTTTCTAATACTGTTATCGAAGTTTGTGGTTAAAACACTTTGATTTAAAATCAGGAGTATAAGAAAGCTTAATGGAAAACTGCATTTTTTAATTGACTCAAGACGTTCTACAAGAATTCAATCTCCTTTGAAATAAAAATAGGCTTAGCTGCAAACCTGCCTGTTTGCCCACTGCCGGAAGTGATTCATGTGAATTAGGACGTGTGTAGGAGTCACAGGGCTCTCGGAGGCTTTTCATGGCAGGGCGCATTTGCTGTGATGTTGCAAAGTAGCTCTGGACAGGAGGGTCACTTAATTCTCAAGTATGATGTTCCAGTTCTGTTCAACCTGTAACTTCATAGAGTAGAGTGTAAGGTGGGTTTTGGGGGAGTGGTTTGGGTGTTTTCTTCCTGGGTTTTTTTTTCTGCATGCTTATATCTTACCTTTAATTCACAGATTGTCCTAGCACTCCTGATACTCCAAATAGTGATCCTCGGTTTTCTACAAACAACAGATTGATGGCCTTAAAGAAGCAGTTGGATATAGAACTGAAGGTAAAACAGGGAGCAGAAAATATGATACAGATGTACTCAAATGGCTCTTCAAAGGTAAGGCTTTGGAATGCTTAAAGATCATGAAATGAATGTGGGTTTTCACATTGCTGGAATGTGACTGTGCAATGTATGAACAGTATGCAGCTTCAGTATTTTTCGTTTGGGCTGTATTTTTGTTAAACAGTTCCATCAAATCTGCTACAAATTACTATACCATTTTTTGTTGTGGTTTGATACCCACTGAAGTGATTGTTTTATCAGTTTGTGCACATGCAGTTCAACCTAAATAATAAATCCGGCTTACTAAATTTAGTACATCTAGTAATCTTTGACCATGTGGGATTCACTTAGCAGCAAAGCTTGGTAGGACTGACTGGTGTCTGATGTTTTTCCTAGCTCCACTGAAAAAAAAAATGCATTAGTTTAACATTGTAATGTGCATGATAATTACAACAAAGGCACTATTGCCAAGTATATTCTGAACTTGTCATCTAATTGTAGTTAGCAGTAAAAAGATCTGTGCCAAATGCTTCAATAGGATGTGTGTAGTATTCTGATAGAGATGTCATAACCTTCAGTGATACACATAAAATACACATTGAAATAATTTCTTTTTATGGAAGTGCAGTAATCTAGAGGTAGAAACTGGTAGAATAAAGAGAAATTAAAAATAAAGCCACACTTATTATTGTATCTGAATTTTAAGTACTGCACTCACTCTCTCTAGATAGCACCGTAATTTTTCCAAGGAGGTGGAGGGAAAGTGTTTGCTAACTTCTAAATGGGTTTGACTTATAACATATTCTTTTCTGTGTAATAGAATTCATCATACTCTAAGGATCCCTTAACTCAAGTGAAAGATAATCCGAACCTTTGAAATGAAAGAAAACAAAATCAAAAAAGTCAACAAAACTAAACCCAGAATCTAACAAAGAAAAATCCAAAAAACAACCCAACAAGACATTTTGTTGAGTATAAGGCAGTCATAGCTCTCAAATGAGAAAAAAGGGAGGGAAGTATCCTCTACTTACATTCCCCTTCACCTTTCATTCATTACTCATGAATTGTCCTTTTCATTTACTTTTATTAAATCATTAAGGAGATTAATTTCCAGACTAAGGGGAAACACAAGAGTAGATCTAACAAATAGTGTATAGTAGCTTGGTTAGATGGTTTTGTGTCCAGACAGTAGTAAGTAAAATCAAAATGTTTTAAGATCTTAGCTGAGCCAGCACCTATCTGAGTCAGTCAACTTACTAAAAGGAAGTGTTTGGCTGGAAGAGTAGGAATTTGGGAATTACATTGGTAACCCTTAGAACTGATTTTAACTAGAAATGGTTGGAAAGGAACTTCATGTTTTTGACTGAATTTGGGCTAGGTGTTGGTGGAGAGGTAGATCATGTTGTGTCTGCCTACTGTATTACTTCCTTATACCTTGAAAAAATAGCAGGGAGCACTGCTTTCTCCCAGAAAATGAGTTTAGACTCAGTGGACCAGGGGTGCCATCAAGTTCCTTCTGTCCCAGGTAGCCTTATCTGAAAGTGACCTGTAACATACTAGCTGGGGGCAAATAGAAGAAATAGCTGGAGTGCACATTATGACTAAGGTCCTGGGAATGCTGTCCATCCACCACAGTCCCTCAGCTCCTGGAAACCTTTGGAGTCTGCATTCTCTGGGGCCATGTACTTAACATCAGGTACACTTAAAACTAATAATTAGCTGACCCAAATGGATCAAAAGACATACATTAATTAGGTTTCTAATAAACCCTTGGTAAGTAACCTTATAACAGGCTGAAAAACTTAACTAAACACCCAGGTTGTAATATTAGACATTGTTAGCAGGCTTTGATCAGACTAGGTAGAGAAGATAAATTCTGGTTTGCTTTAGATTGAGGTATGTAATTAAAATCTATGATTGAATCTTGTATTTGCGATTGGTAAATGCTTAAATGAGCCTACCACATTGGGACTATATAGTAACTGGGCTGGAGAGAGCAAGCTGGAAAGCACAAAAGCATTGCCAGCCACTTCAGCAAAGAGGATGGAAATGGTGGGTATTCATTCTCTCTTTTTTTTTTTTTCTGCTCAGTAGTGAGTTATTTGGCAAGTCTGAACTGTAGCCTTGAGCATGCTGATTATGGTTTAAAAAGCAGAGCTTAAAAGAATCCAACCATCTGGATGGGGTGGGCAAAAGGGGCAGAAAATCCCCAGTTTGAATCCAATCCCAGTAATCCAGTAGTTCTTTAAAAAGTAGTCATAGGACCATCTTTAAACATATTAAATTCATTTGTGACCTTTCTTCAAGTGTACTATATGATCTAATTTCAAATCTGTTGTATTATGTTGAGACCTAAATTTAATGGAGGGAGGTTATAATCTGTTTTCTAAAAATGAAAAAGCAGTCTGTTAATAAATCCATCATCTCATGGGAAGCTTTTCCCTTTGTACTTTACTTGCTTCAGTAACATTCAGCTCAACCTATTTGGACTTGAACATTTCTGAGATAACGATCGTCTTTCCTTGGATGTGTGTAGGTTCTCTGAGATCCCATGACAGCTTTGCAGATCAGTTTTACAGGCACTGTAAGTCCTTCTGTACTCAGAAGATGCATTGAAATGCTTTGTATTCAGCCTCCAGCACTAAGAGAGCTGCTGAGCATTACACATACATTTTGATTCGGAAGATGTGATCTCTTTAAAACCTAAGGATATCTTTGTAACGCTGGATTGCCTCTGCTCTACACACTGAAGGGCTAATGCTGCTCCTGAGCAAGCAAATCCATTCCAGTAAGAGACTGTGAGGGATAATCAAGAGCAGCAAGATCAAAAATAAGATAAAAGTGAAGATACAGACAAAGAAACACTTCCAGCATATATATACATCAGAATGGTGCATGGATAAGGTTTAATACAGGATTTTAGAGTGACTTATAATCTGTTACTTCAATTCTATACTCTGCTAGAGGCAGTGATTATTCTAAAATTTCATATCTGTATTTGAGAAAGTATGGATTTAGGAAAGTTAGTGTGATCATTAATTGGATAAGTAACATGGAATGTTAAAATATGAAATCTGTGGTATCTCCCTGTAATGTTGATTAATACTAGAAGTTAAAATCGAGAGTTGTGAAACTATGGTATGCAGAGGGGGCACAATTTCTTTCCACGGATCCAAAGTCTTTTTATGTGTAGATCTTGGTATATCTACCCTGCAGAACGAAGGGCAGCATTAAAATATCTGAGTGAGTAGTAAGTCAAGGTGCGAGGTCATAGAGGAGCTCCGTGAAGGTCAGTTTCTCAGCATACAGATCTTTCTTGCACTATGCTGTGTGGTGCCAGTATTTCCAGCTCTGGGATCTGAGCTTCACTGCAGTTCTTTCTCTTGGTTATGGCAAGGGAAGAATTTAGTATTTTTAACTTCTTAAGTAGTTGATAACTTCATTATAAAATTAAAAATATAATTATAAACCATGTCCATGGGAAAGTAACTTATTAATGAGGTTGTAGAGTGGCTACAAAATGAGCTAACCAAAATACTCTTTGGGTTGTAAGGGTGGTACACATCTGCCCTGACTGGTACTGCATGGACAGAACAAATACACTGCCTAAAATTTTCTTATACCTTGTTTTTGTTGTTGTTCATACTGCAAGTCAGATCACCTTTAAGCTGTCTGGTAGTTCCCAGAACATAGAGACGGAGCCACGTGGCAGCCATAGAAGTTTATGAAAGTTCATCTTTAGACACGTTCTAATGCTAATGAAGTAGGCCTTGTTTGTTACATATTTATTAACACAAAAAATCTTCAGCTTTCATTTGTTCAGAAAAATGTACTGCAGACTTAATGTGCTGTGTAAGCAACATCATATTTCTAATTTCAGTATTGAAAATCAACTCAGGTTAAATAGTACAATTACTTTTATGAGGGCTTAGTCTAGCAAATTTGTCTGTTACAAGAGTTTTTACAATACTCAAAGTAAATTGGAGACATTCTACATAGTTTCAGACGTATTTTGCACTTAATACTTCTCCTTTCTTCAGTATCAGATTACAAAATATTAATCTACACATGTAATGTTTCTAGATCATGCCTGCTTTACTCACCTTGAAACACACACAGTTTCTCTAGGAGTGGCTTACAGTCTTTAATCAACCAATTCCTCTGTCCTAACTTAATTTTCACTAATATCTTAATGTGGTTAGTTTGCCTAATGCTGTACTGAATGAAATGCATAGGTTTAGTTCTTGTTTCTTAGTATGTGTGTTTTGAAACTTTCAATGTGTCTTGATCCATGAAGAAGTTTCTGATTTCAGCTTGTTGTTTGTTTTCATAGGATCGAAAACTTCTTGCCACAGCTCAGCAGATGCTTCAGGACAGCAAGACAAAAATAGAAGTTATAAGGATGCAGATTCTTCAGGCAGTCCAGACCAATGAATTGGCTTTTGATAATGGTGATGGTGTAGAAAGGAAATGTGAATCATTAATGTCAGAATGTCATATAGATATATACCCATATGCATGCAGACTTACCATAAATTTCTAGTAGGAATGTTTGATACAGCTTGCATTAACCAAAAATAACCAGAGACTAGGCAAAACTTTGTGTGTCTTGGGGTGCCAAAAACATGTGAAGGAATGTGAAGGAAAATACCTTCATCGTAATGAAGAGAAATATCATCTCTCTTTATTATCCTTTCTATGCTTTATGATGTCCAGTTTTGTGGTCTACCTTCTCATTTCATGCATGCTTTTTTTTGTCCTAATAATTAGTGATTTTTTATAGCATATAATCTTTATATTATGATGCTAAAAAAAAAATCTGATGCCAGTACAAAGCCTGCTTGTCATACTTTAATAGGCTGACCTTATTATTTCTAGTGGTAGGACAGATGGAGGAGAATTTTTCCTGGTTTTATAGGCATTTAGGCTAGATTGACTGCTAAACAACTACATTTAAAGGAACAGAAAAAGTGTTATTAAAATGACCTGGCTTGAAATACTCATGCTGCATTTCAGAAGTATTTTTAAACTTCCATTTCATTGAAAATCTGCAAGTAATAAAAAAAATTTATTCTTGAGCTCTAAAGCACTAGAAACTTACAGGCATATGGGTATATCTCTAAGTCTTGAACTTTATTTGTGTGAATTTCTGAATATTGACACTTGTAGTCAGGGCCTGTATATATCCAAGGTAATGAAAAATGTGTGTTCATGCTTTGTTTTGTGGTGTGTGAGGTGTTCTGTTTCTGTATTTGTTTTTCCACACAACTTTTTAACACCCCATTTTAGCACATGGATTATGTATATAATTTGTTTAAAAGGAAAAGAAGTTCAAGCTAGAAAGGGCTTTCAAATGCCTTTTTGTGTTCCTACTACTCTTAGTGCTTTAAACAGAAAGGAATATATTCAGAAGTGTTCTGGTTAGGATATCTAAGCACTCTAAGATGTGGACATTAGAATGGTTAACCCAGGCCATTTGGCAAAGGCAGTGTATGGAATCTCTCACATTTCTCTGTGCTGGCAGAAGCCAGATTCCATGGGATTTCAAGTGAGCCAGGGGGATTATCAGAAACTGATCAGGGATCTACTTGGCTACAGAGCAGTTTAAAAGATAAATGCTCATGGTGTAGTTCAGAAGTGTTGAAGTCCCAAAACTTCCTTGCCACTTGAATATTTGGGATATTTTAGTTTCGTCCCTTAACTCCCCTGAAGACATTCTCTTTTTTTCACATCTTCTAGCAATTATAGCTCTTCAGGAAGTAGGAGCTATTTATTGAATTGAGGCCCTGATCAATTATTTCTTCATTCAAATGTAGATGCTTAAAATATCACTTTTTACTTTTATTACACACTTCAAGTTTCTCTTTGGACTACCAGATATGCATCTCTCCTGTTTTTTTGCCTTTTTCTTCTCCCCTCTCTTTATATGGAGGAGGGATTGATACTAAAGAAATTAAACCTGATTGTTGTTATCTTCAATGAAGGTTGTTTGTTTATATCTCTTTGCAGCAAAACCTGTGATAAGCCCTCTTGAACTCCGAATGGAAGAATTACGGCATCATTTTAGGATAGAGTACGCTGTAGCAGAAGGTGCAAAAAATGTGATGAAATTACTTGGATCTGGGAAAGTTACCGACAGAAAGGCACTTTCAGAAGTAATTTGTCATTACAATTTCTGATACTTTGTTTTAAAGGTTCTTTAAGGAAAAAAAATGAACTATTTCAATTTTTTTTTATTTTGAAAAGGCGCAAGCAAGATTTAATGAATCAAGCCAGAAGCTGGACCTCTTGAAGTATTCACTGGAACAGAGATTGAACGAACTTCCTAAAAACCATCCCAAAAGCAGTATTATTATAGAAGAGCTTTCATTAGTCTCCTCACCCACATTAAGTCCTCGTCAGAGTGTAATATCTACCCAAAACCAGTACAGTACACTGTCCAAACCAGCAGCTTTAACAGGTATGATTTAAAGAGCTTTTTTGTTTTTCCTTTTTTGATCTTAATTAATGATTTAAAACAAACCTTTAATGCCAACTATATTTCTTACTGGACATATGTAATTGTTGTTCTTTTCCTAGACAAAGGCATTTAGAGTTTCCAAGTGTCTATACACTGCAAAAAATGCAGATAAGTTTCTTTGATTTATTTGTTTACCTTTTTATAACGTTATTGAAAATGTGACTCTCTGGCATTAAATAGCTCCCTATGGAATGATGTTGCTAGCATTTACCAAATGCCTTTCATCTTGAGATTATCATGTACTTATCATCAAGATGTATAAGTATCATTATACCCATTTTACAGATAGGGAAACTAAGTTGCAGAAGGGTTCAGTGAATTGCCCTGATCATACAAGTAGGTGACAGAGCTGGAGATAGGCACCCAGCTTTTCTCCCAGTTCCTGTTTTACCCACTGGACCTCAATGGATTTCTGGAAGGTGAGATTTATACTACCAAATCATGCATTTTATTTTTAATCCAAAGAAGGAGGTCCTAACAAACATACATGAAACCATGGGGGATTCTTGTTCATTGGTGTCAACTGTTTTCCTTGCAAATAAGATAGGGTGTTTTTTTTTAAGAGACTTAGCCTACTGTGAGGGACCACATTTGTATATAAATGTGACTTAGGAATGTCTCATAGTTCGGGTTCACCTGGAATTGTCCTTCATTGAAAGTAAGGTTTCAACAGATGAACGATACCTTAACAAAGGTCTTGAACATTTGCCTCACAGCATTCTTAAAGAAAAGCATGCTTCTGACTACTTGGGGGTATGTTGCTGTTGTAAATTTATTTAGTCAGTGGTCTAGAATTCCTAGAACAGATAGGTTTAATTTTATCTTTTGTTTCCTAACACATTTTGCATGTAACTGTTAAGCCTATTACTGACAGAGTAAGTTTATAAGAAAAAAAACACCTGTAATTTAAATGTTACTCATTATATGCATGTAGAAATAAAACAGAATTTAATTTTGAAATACTGCGGGGTTATATTTTAAAACAAAAAGAGGAACTCTTCTGCTAAGCTACAGTAGTAGTAGTAGTAATACTTATAATAATAATTAATTATAATTATATGGAGCAAGTCTATTTATCTTGCATTGTGGTTTATCAGGACCTCAGCCGAGAGTCCTTGTAAAGTTGTGTGGTAAGAACAACTTTTTTCATCAAATAAAAACTGAAGTGATCAGTGACTATAGGCAGGAAGTATCATGCCTTGGGTTTAAAACAACTTGTTTTTTTCTGTTTCCTGTAACACATAATGAAGAGTCAGATACCTTATAGTGACTATAATTTCTCTTTAAACATAATTTACTGATACATATGAAGATTTTTAATAGAAATTGACAAAGCTACATGCTTGTGAAGTTCTTAATAGTTTCACTTTCATATTGCCTGCACAAAGAGCTTTTGTATTGAGCTGGATTTAAATGAACAGTGTCTCTGTGTTTTGCCTCTAATGCTTTGTGAGAAATAGAGCAATGCTACTGTCATACATCTTTAAGTGCATCAACATGACTTTCTGATTTGCATCCATTCCTTATACAAGAGTATAGCTTTTCTGCTTATTAATATCTTTTTTTTTTCTAAACAGAGTTTGGGAATGAAGTATTCTTTTACCTTTTAACCTGTTTCGGAAGCCAATAGCATCTCTTTGTCTTCATAGCCTAATGCTTAGCTGTCACTTACGGCTGTTAGCTTCCTACAGGTTGGGATTTCTTCTTAGACTGGTTTCTTGCTGTCTGTTCTGTGGGCTATGATGTTGCCAGATCATTTTTAGGTTGAGTTTGACTTAAGTTTCTGTTATGAAAGAGTACTTTTAAGTGTCCTGGTTAAGTACATTTGCTATCAAAAGAAGACTGCATTTCAGAGCTGCATTTCTAACTGACACTGATTACGAACTCGCTAATTTCACTACTTCTAGTAGTTGATTTTGTCAGTCAGCGGTGTCACAGTTTCATAGATGTTATCTTGTACAGGATGAAGCCAGCCTACCATTCTTGTAACCATCTGTGGTGTTCAGATGTTCTTGTGCTGCTGGAGGAAACTCTTCAATTTGAACAGCAGCCTCTATACCTCATTTGGTTAAAGATGCAGAAGATTTGGAAAAATAGCTTGTTGAAGAGTAGCTTCTTGTCTCAGCTTTTATAAATCCAAATTCAATCAAGTTGGAACAATTTAATGATTTTAAATTACATACTGACACAAATTGGACTTTAGCATGCAGCAGGCAAATGTGATTTCTAGTGTGTGATTTCTTACACAAATCTATAGTGTTAGTAGTTTGTTAATTTTATGCAGTATTAACTAGTTATATAAAACTCATTAAAAATTGTTATTGCTCCATCTGCAAGATTCATTGCTTTAACAAGAAACTTGAAATTTGTCAGTATTAAAATACAACATTGTTTACAGTTTGAACCCAAGTCAGTTAGGTTCCCAAGTGAAGAAAACAAAAAGACTTCTGAGACACACAACAAAAGCTTATGTTGTGTTACCTTGGTGAACTGTTGCTCTTTTCTAGAAGGTTGAGTCACACATAGTTGACTTTTAATGCTTTTTATTTTCAATATACATGTGTGTCCTGGATTTGTCTTTTGACTTCATCTGATCTTTCTGTTATACCCTGTGGGAGTCAGAATGTGAGCTATTGCCATCAATCAGTCATTAGTCATTCACTTGGTTTACTTAAGAGCAGAAAACTCTCATAAATCATTGTCCATCTTCTTCTAGGTACCCTGGAAGTGAGGCTCATGGGCTGCCAAGATATATTGGAAAATGTCCCTGGTCGATCAAAAGCCACATCAATTACATTACCTGGTTGGAGTCCAAATGAAGCCAGATCATCTTTTATAAGCAGACCCAGTAAAAGTAAAAGTGGGAGTGGTAGAAACCTTCTGAAAACTGATGACTTGTCCAGTTCAGTATACCCTTACTTCTCTTATTATTATGCATTATCTTTTATTTAAATTTTCTTGGGCATGATGTGTTCTGTAACTTAAAATATTAAATTGATTCAAAGCTTTAAATGTTTCTTTACCTGTTAAGCTGTTAACAAAAGCAAAAGCACAACCACACTATTATGCCCATAAGAACCAATTAAATACGAGATTACATTTCTAAGGGAAACTTACTGGAGATTTTTTTGTTTGTGGAAAATCCTCTTAAAGATTTAAGCTGAGTTTGTGTACTTTACTTACAGATGAAGTCTGTGCTGTACTGAAGCTGGATAACACCGTGGTTGGTCAAACTAGCTGGAAACCGATTTCCAATCAGTCATGGGATCAGAAATTTACACTGGAACTAGACAGGGTAAAACTGTGGCCTGATTTCATTGACAGCTGTAGTTGCTTCTTGTATTAATTCATGTCACTTTTTTCCCCTGTTGCTGTCATTTTGTTCAAATTCCGTAAGTGCAATATTCCTGTCTTTACTAGAAAAGCTCCCTGGACTTAAGCTGTTGAGCTGGGCCAGCATTCTAGAAATCTTACCTTTCCTGACTTACAAACTGATGTAATATTTTTGCCAAGATCTAACCCTTAGTGGGTTTTCAGAGATGGGAGAGATGGTGCTTACCTTTTTTATTTGGATTATCAGCTTATAATTATTTATCAGTAAAGCATGATATCAGATCAGTTTGGATGTTTTGGTAAAACCATGTCATAGAATTTTAGTGATTTTATATAAGTGTTCTCATGTAAAGCTGGTCAGTTCTTCAGGAATAATAAATTCATTAATAGTTCTTTCTTATAACTTTAAATGCTACTTAGAGGGCACAAATATTGAGTTGATACTTTTGAAGTAGAATTTGTTATATAGATTTAGTCAAGGTTTTTTTTTAGATACCTGATAGTCCTGGTATTTTAAGGTACAAGGCTTATTTTTTTCTGAAAATGAAACTATATTTTAGGAGCTTAAATGTTCATCTCCAGTACATGCTTACTCCAACACATGCTTCTCACGTGTGAAAAAATAACAGCCACTTTCCTGTTTTTTGCTTTTTTTCTGCCAAGCCCCAGTCCAGATTCCCTCCATCTAGGAAGGAAGCAATTTTAGACTTGCAGGTAGAGAAATTCAGGTTACAGTTAGGAGTAGTGCAGAAAAAACCAAGCAGCTGTGAAGCCCTGAAGCCTCAATTATTTTCAGATTAAGACTAGAACTACTCGGTGTAGTAGCTGTTCCTGCCAACCACATATGTGTTGTGGGCTCTATTTAAGAACTCAGGTTCTGGTGCCAGAAAAGGACTTTGCTTCTGCTGTTCCTGGCCACACATCCTGAGACTGGCTCAGAAGGTCAGAGCATGGTGCCAATAGCATCAGGGTGTGGATTCAATCCCCATATGGGTCATTCACTTAAGAGCTGGACTTGATGATCCATGCGGGTCCTTTCCAACTCAGAATATTCTGTGAATCCTTCTGTGCTTGAAATGCACAATCCAAGCCTCGTTATTTTTTAATCTGGTGCTTCTTGACTTTTACTTCTTTTGAAACCTATCGTAGCTATGGTAGACAGTAAAATGATGTATCATGATGGAATTGAAGTAGTAACATATGATGGTGCTGTTACATTGCAGGATTCTTCACTTCTGGGACAGGTTTTTGTAACACACATATAAGACACTCTAATACATAAATCACATCAGCAAGATAGAGCAGTCGTTCCTGGTAGTTCAAAGTTCTTGGCCCCTTTTTATGACCATGTTACAAAAGGTGTATGCATTTCTACAGACACTCTAAGTTTTTGCATCATGGTGTGTATGCAGGTACTAAAATGTTTGCAGGCATGAAATGAAGCTGGTACTTGTAAAAAATACAGAAACTACCAAAATTGAGGTTTCTAAACACGAGTTAAGCTTTGTTGTCAGAGCTTGAGCTAAAACATCTCGAACAAGCAATGTTGTTAGACTGACCCAGAAAGTCTGATTGTGGCTTTCTGCTTCTACTCTCAGGGAAAATTTTACACCTGTGCTTTTATTTGTATACTGGAGATCTCATCTGAACTGAATGAAATGTTGTGATCATCAGAGCTTCAGTCTGACTGGTTAGCCCTGACAGCCTTTTAAAATAACACCTCTGCATCTTGATCCTTGAGTTCTTGATCTTACAATTGTACTGTGGTAATTCTTGCAGAACAATTACAAATAAGTGATTTCCTGTGTCTGTGTTTCCTGTCATAGTCACGTGAATTAGAAATCTCAGTTTATTGGCGTGACTGGAGATCTTTGTGTGCAGTCAAGTTTCTGAGGTTGGAAGATTTCCTGGATAACCAACGGCATGGCATGTGTCTCTATCTCGAACCCCAGGGCACTCTGTTTGCAGAGGTAAGAATGTTTCTTTGCAGTACTTGAACATACTTTAAAGTATTACATGGCAGAATAGTTTAACAAGTTTTCCTTGAACTTGTAAGAATGCATTTTGTTCTGAAACTTGAACTATAACATACGTTATTTGAATTGCAGGTTACGTTTTTTAATCCAGTTATTGAAAGAAGACCAAAACTCCAGAGGCAGAAGAAAATTTTTTCGAAACAGCAAGGTGATTCTTTAATATAAACATGTAAAGCTTAAAAATTGTATAGATCTGTGAAATTTTTTATATAGAGGACTAATGTTTGCCTCCAAATAATACTGTTGGTAATGAAAGATTTGGCATTGCATTTAGAAATCTTTTGTATTAGAATTCCTTATTATGCATTAGCATTTAATTGTGAATAATTAGAAATAGCTATGGAAAATTACAAATTTAGTTTGTTTTTCATAAACTATAAATTAATTAATATGGGATTTTTTAATTATTGGTTTTGGTAATGAGCAAGGAAATTACTTGCACTCTGTTTTCTTTTTTCACAATATCTATAGGCAAAACATTTCTCAGAGCTCCTCAGATGAATATTAATATTGCCACTTGGGGGAGGCTGGTAAGAAGAGCTATTCCTACAGTGAACCACTCTGGCACCTTCAGTCCCCAAACATCAGTGCCTCCCACAGGGCAAGTGGTGGATCCCCAGCTCGCTGAACTGACCCTGCCAGCCGGGTAGGTCACCTCTGCAGCTTTGCAGTACCCTGAGTGCAGGAGGGAGCACTGAGAGGCTTCTGCCCTCATGTACAGAATGTGTGCAGAGTCTGGTTATCCTGCAAGGCTGCACACCTTCCCATGTTTTAGTTGTGGAAAACTATTCCATAGCTAGATCCAGACACAGACACACAAGGTTTGGTTTAGGAGAAATCCACAGGTATTAAAATAGTCTTTGCTATACACTGAGGAGTTATTTATTTTCTTGTCAGTGACTCTCCTGTAGCCAAATTGGACTTCGAACTTGAGCCTGAGCCTCCACCTGCTCCACCCCGTGCATCTTCCCTTGTGGAAATATGTGAATCTTCCTCTGAGATAAAGGCTCCTGATGTGCCTTCTCAGGCAAGTAATTTTTAAGAATCTTGGGTTATACAGTTTAACGTGGTTGTAATATTGGCATCTTTATGATGGATTTCTGCCTTTATAAATCAGCATGTGCTGCCTTAAATTCCACACACGGAATTGTGCCAGCAGAATGCTCTGATTGCTCTTAGTGGCAAACTGTTTCTGTGGTCGGTGTGTTTAACACTCCATGTAATTAGTTCCACCACAGAAAAAAGCCAGAGCTCCAAAACTATTAGAGTATTCAGGATAAAATGCTTTTATTAAGAAAGAGCAGAATGATTGGAGCAATATATTTCATCAGTCTGCTAAAATCTTACTTGCCTGTATCATCTGGAAATGTGCCATTTTAGCCTTGGCAATGGGTGTATTAATAATATCATGTGCTTATAGTAAAATTTCTGCAATCATTTGCCTTCACAACCAGTTTTAAATGTTCAGGTTTCTTGTTCTTCACAGGATGAAGTAACAACTTTTGATTTTGAAAATGGCAGAAATAGTATTGTTCCAAAACTCCAGCCTGAAATAATCTGTGAGTCTGATATTCCCCATTCAGACATGAAATACAGCAACACCAGAGAGCTCGAAGATAGAAG
This sequence comes from Pyrgilauda ruficollis, assembly GCF_017590135.1. Taxonomy (NCBI): domain Eukaryota; kingdom Metazoa; phylum Chordata; class Aves; order Passeriformes; family Passeridae; genus Pyrgilauda; species Pyrgilauda ruficollis. The sequence continues at coordinate 4,165,996 of NW_024527710.1, read as the reverse complement.
GTAAAAAAGCAGTGGTTTTCCTATTTTGATCTGAATAATATTTTTTAAAGCTAACACACTAGAAACTTTGTGATTAATTCTTATTTACATAGATCACAACAAAGATTTCAGTTCAGTCTGAAGGATTTCAGATGCTGCGCTGTACTGGGCAGAGGACATTTTGGAAAGGTAAATGTCAAAAGCTGTTTCAAGTGTCAAGGCTTTATCAAAAAGTAGATACAGCTCTTAAATTTATCTCCTCTGTTTTAGGTGCTGTTGGCAGAATACAAAAACACAAATGAGATGTTTGCTATTAAAGCCTTAAAGAAAGGAGATATTGTGGCTCGTGATGAAGTGGACAGGTCAGTTTGTACAATATAACATGTGGATTCCATAAACCAGTTGTGTGCTCTACCAGGGAGCTGCTGAATTGAGTGGAAGAGCAAAGTCAGTTGTCATCTCCCTGCATAGCTGGCTGCTGTAGATGTGTATTCTTGTTCTGGGGCAAGGAGGGAGCAGAGTAACCCCTGGTTTGTTTTAGTGCCCTTCTCATGCCTGAACTACAGCTCTGACTTAAAGCTGATCCTGCTTTTGATTTTTGGGTTCTCTTGCAAGTATTTATTCTAATTACTTCCATCTCATTAGAGGATAACAGTGATTGTTTGCTTTACTGGCAGAACCCATATTTCTCAACCTGTAACATACTGTCATGCTTTGTCCAACATATTTTCTCTTTGTATACTGTTGGGTGATTTTCAGTCTTTTTGACGCAAAAATCAGGTTCTGCTTTTTTGGGGTTTTTTATTTGCTTGGACATGAAAGGGCCATTACAAAATTGTTTGGTTTTCATGCAAGAAGGTGTTTTTACAGTTGCTTAAGAATGACTATATTCATTTGCAGGAAGGATAGCTGTATTAACAATAACCTACAATTTAAACAATTGGTTTAAGAAGAAATAACCAGGAACTGCTATAGATAGATATCTGTAATACTGCCACTGGATTTCCACTTTATGTCTTGTAAATAATTAAAATAAAAATTGATTGAAATGAATGTCACAGGATACCAATGCATAGTTAATGCAATCCAAGTATTTGGAAGTAAAATTGTTGGCACAATTTTCATGGACTGCTAGGTTTCCTCTTTTCACTTGGGAAAGCTAAATATAAATTAATGGCATCCTGATATTAAAATCTCTCTCTTGAACATTCTTATCCTGAGGAATAGAGCAAAAAAATAAAGTAAAAAAATACCAGTAATTCTGAGAATTGAAAAACTGTTATTCAGCGCTGAACTTTATATTGTTCCTGATTTTGTTTGCAGCTTGATGTGTGAAAAGCGAATATTTGAAACTGTGAATAGTGTAAGACATCCCTTCTTGGTGAACCTTTTTGCTTGTTTCCAAACCAAAGATCACGTGTGCTTTGTAATGGAATATGCTGCTGGTGGGGACCTGATGATGCACATCCACACTGATGTCTTCTCTGAGCCCAGAGCAGTGTGAGTATCCCTCCCTTCCTGTGGCATTAAGGGAAAGGCTTTGCTCAGTGGATAAGAGCTAAGGGCTTTATCACCACATGCCACCACATTATGCCACTTCAGTAAATGCTGCTTAAGTTTTTAAAAGGGTTGGAAATTCTAACTGATTTTGTTGTTAGAAGATGACATGCAGGTTTAATGTGCCTGAATCTACACTGAATTCAAAATCTACATACAAGTATTTAATTTTTATAATACTTTCTTTTAGGATTATATAAAAAAGCTGAATGAAGAGTTAAAATAGTAGACAAAGCTAAAAAAGGAAAGAATAAGCTGATTTAGAAAACCTTCAATGCTATAGCAGTGAACACTACAGGAAATTTATCTTCCAGCCCAAGCAAACATGCTACAGTTTGAAAGCTGCAAGTTTAAGTGTTTTTGCCATCTGGTTTTAAAACTCTGGCCTTGTATAAAACTAATCTGTACCCAAAAAAAGTAATTGGTAATCTTCAAAGGATGGCTCATAAAAAAAATCAATAATAATGGACTTCACATTCTGAAAAGCAAGATAAAATTCCATTGAAATTTTAACTTCAACTTTTTCAACAGATTTTATGCTGCTTGTGTGGTTCTTGGACTTCAGTATTTACATGAGCACAAAATAGTGTACAGGTAAGTAGTCATTTCCAGCAGATGAATTTCAGCTGTTCTGAAGAGTACTAAAGAAACACATGAAGTGATGCAATTTTGTTCTCAAATGTTCATTTAGAGATTTGAAGTTGGATAACTTATTGCTGGACACAGAAGGCTTTGTGAAAATTGCTGACTTTGGTCTTTGCAAAGAAGGTAATGGCCCTTAAATTTTCTTTCTCGGGGAATTCCATAGTCTGTCTTACTCTTGACTGTTCCTTGAGAGTTTTGGACTGCCAGATGTGCATAGGGTCTATTTATGTGTCATTTGAAGGAAAAAAAATACACTTGTACAAATTGTACAAGTGTGAAGATAGGACGAAGTTCCTTAGTAGGGAAATACCAGGAGCATGTGAGCATTGCCCTGTTCTTTTTATTTGTTTATTGTCAGTGTGAGCATCACCTATTCTGACTCTTACTTCATCACATCTCTGCTTGTTAGCAAGCCACACTGCACATTTTACGAGTAGGAAAAGCATTAGGTGGTTTCCTCATTCTAAACATCTTCACACTGCACAACAAAATCAAGTGCCTTTATAATCCATCCTGAGTTCTTGCTTTTTTACAAATAGATTATCTACTTTTTTAGCTCAGAAACAGTTGCAACTCTGAGAATATGGAAGTGTGATTCTTACGAAAATGATGTGCAAAGTATACTACAGCTAAAATTGAGAGATTGTCCCAAAAGGGAAGCCTAGAAAGTTGCTTTCAAGCATCTCACCACTGGCAAATACCAAACAGAGGTAGTTATTACAGTGTTTTTCTCAAAACCCATTGTGTGGGCAAAGATCCTTTTTCAGTTTATCTAGCCTGTCTTCCATATCTTTTCCTTTAAGGTAGCCTAAGAGGGAATTGGGTAAACTCAGCAGGTCTTCAAACATGAGTGCCAGGGCAAGTCCTGTGACTGTAGCTACAAATAAGTTCAGTAAATGACAAAACAAAATGAGAAAGAAAGTTCTTCCCTTTACTGACTGCTACAATTAATGGTTTTCTCAAGTTTTCTGCAGCAGCTCCCCTTATGTCATGTCACATCAGGCCTGGTGGTGCTGATGTCCCAAAATGTGCCCCTCTGGCAAATCCACAGGGCTTATTTTGCTCTACATTCTTTCACTACACTCCATGTTTTACTCTACTATATGTAATTTGCACTACAGAAGCATCCAGAGGGGCACATTTGGCTAAACTAGTGTGTACTGCATTTTCTTGTGCTAACTGGTAGAAATGGAGCATAAGATTGTATCTTTCCAAACAAAGATAACTGGGTAACAGAGGTGTAACTGGAACCTTAATCTGGCTCACTGTATATAGCGAGGATAGAAAAATTTGAACGGAAGCACATGTGAAACAAAGGCATGGGGAGGAAGAAGGAGGGAATGTTTCACCTCATTGGCCTGAGCCTTCAGGTCACAGGCCTTGGATCTACAGTATCAGGTAAAGCTGCTCTGGAGAGAGGCTCTGCTTGGAGGAACAGGTTGTGGAATGGCAGAAAATACTGCTTGCTTTTCATTATTTGTAACTTTCAGGAATGGGATTTGGAGACAGAACAAGCACATTCTGTGGCACACCGGAATTTCTGGCTCCAGAGGTGCTGACAGAAACCTCCTATACAAGAGCTGTAGACTGGTGGGGTCTTGGTGTTCTTATCTATGAGATGCTAGTGGGTGAGGTAAGTTCTAGTAAGGTACAGTGGAGTTGTAAAAAGCAATGTTTCAAGGTTACAAACCTCAAGATACCAGCCTGTTAACATTTCGTATGCCCTACCTGCCACAGTATCAGTATTCATTATACGGCATGCATAGGCACACCCAGCTTTACAGTGAGCATTTTAATGTGTGTCATCAAGAAAAAGAAGTGTGAAATACTGAGCAGCTACTCACCTGATATTGGCTGCTGTAACACTGGAGAAGTTGGCAAGTCATGTCTGGAGCTTGACTTATCAGCAATTATAGAAGCCAACAAGTTGTAACAGATTTTTGCTTTACTCTATTTTTAGATTAGATTTAAGACATCATTATGTCTTAAAAAAAAAATTCCAGTAATGGCAGTGTCTCTAAGAGCACAGTACATCTGCACATACAGTTTGGGGGAGCTAGGTTTCCAGGACACATCTGTTACCAAATCTAGATGTGTACAGCAATATCAGTCTTCTGCTTTCAAATGCTCTTGGGGAAAAAATAAACTTCTTAACTCCTCTAGTTTGAACAAAAGTGAACTTTAACACATAAAACTGGATAGCAATGAAAGATTATGCCAAACACACCAAAATAGAAAGCCTCAGTTCCATGTAAATGAGCTGGTATAAATGAATCACTGTTGAGAAGTTTATTTGCCATTGCATATGCTGCTCTACCTTCTGGTCCATTTTGTAACAGTATCTCCCAGGTGGCACAGTGATAGCGCACATGCTAAAACTCATAATTTTGTTCTTTTCAAAAAAAATATGATCATTCAACTTACTTTCACTTCCTTTCAGGTAAAAAAGGACAAAAAGCTTGTACAGTGTCACCTACATCTGTCAGGTCACTTCAAAACAGTTTGAAAACCCTTGAGCTGCAACATACTAAAGATTTTACTAAAACAAATCCGTCTTGCCCACGCTATTTGTGAATGGCAGCTACCCCAAAGAAGAGCTGATAGATAATTTCCATGTGCACCCTGAGTTCAAAGAAGATCCCAGTTTTAGGTGTTTCTACATCTAAAAGCACATTTTTAAAACACAGTCCTTCAGTAGGAATTATGGGATAATATCAACTTGCCTTTTCTGTCTTCCGTATGGAAAGCCATGTATCTGTTTCGGGGAAGGAAGACTTCATTTCGGGGTGTCTAATTCAAAATATTCAGCTGAGTTTATGTTGCTTTCAATTGTAATTTTAAGCCTGTTTGTAGTGGTTTTTTAATGCCTTTCATTGTAGTCTCCCTTCCCTGGAGATGACGAAGAAGAGGTGTTTGACAGCATTGTAAATGATGAAGTAAGATATCCACGATTCCTGTCTACAGAAGCCATCTCAATAATGAGACGGGTAAGAACATTTTAATAATTATTACAGGATCTCCCTGTTGTCCTGTTTCCAACAATTACTTTTCTGAGGAACAAAGGAATATCGTTTCCAATAGTTTAGGAACCTGCACGTCATATTTTTTTGATAATTAAATTTTCAGACTTGCTTCATTTATGGTGTGCTATGCTGCCTGTCACCTTAAATGAAAATTGTCTATGCCATTCCACACTATTAGGAGCAAATTTTTCTTTTTAAAGTGTAAAACACTTAAGGCTCTATTTTCTCTCTGAACTAAGTTTCCTAATTTTACCTAACTGGAGTAGTTCCGCTCTCTTTTCCTAGCTGAACACTGCTGGATTGACCTATTTGGTAGATTAGCATTGTCACATGAATATTTTAATTCAAAGACTTCTAAATCTTTTTGGTTTCGTTCCAGCTGGGGCAGGGAACACTGTACACATGGCATCTGTAGTCCCATTCTTGGCAAGGAACAGCTGATTTTGGTTATGGTTGATGTTAGTGCTATTCCTTAGTGAGATGTGTCTGCTTATCAAAGGAAGGCAGTTGAAACTAAGTTAGCACCTTATCATAGTTGATAGAAAGGCAATACTGGAGGTGGTTCCAAAGCTTTGGAATCAGCCTCTCCACATAAATGCCTGATGCTGAGTATCAGTTTAGCACCCAATTCAGCAATGTGCTGTAGCACAGTAACTACTGTGACATAACTATCTAAGTAATAACATAAATATTTGATAACTTAAAACAATTGCTTAGTCCCAGGGAGAGAGTGTTTGCGTAGAGGAGGAAAACAGAATGCAGTTTTAAGGCAGTAGCTGGGGAAGGTATTTTTGCTGTTAAAATTCATGCCAATATCCACAGGGGACAGGGTGCTGCTACATTGCACCCACAATACATGTACTAGGAACTTTGTACTGGCAATTTACTAGTTGGAGCTCTGAGCACTCCATCACATAATTTCATTCACAATATACTAGACATTTTTTGACGGCTGCATCATGAGTATCAATCCACCCTGCTGCATCAAACTTCTGGGGGTGACCAGGAAACCCTTTCCTTTGGCTGAATGTATGAAGCAGCTTGAACCCTCTCCTGGTAAATCAGCTGCTGTGAGGGAGCTGAGCACTGAGACAGCAGCATAGTTAATCTCTTCTCTGAGCTGAGCAAGAACCACTGGCTTATGTAAATCTGTACCCTCACCAGCAAGGAGGAATTTTGCACTCTGTGACTTGCCTTAGATCACCTCCAGTACCAAGACATGGCAGCACAGCTCTGCAGGGAGGCAGATGAGTCTGCTCTGGCACTGGCTGCTGCTGAAACTGTGCTGGCAGGCTGAAAGAGCACTGCTAAATGCTTTGTCTGTCCATTCCTTCAAGTGGAAAGGACTGCCCATAGGTCAGGCAGTATGACTTTCACTGTCCACCTTAACTTGGTGTTGTAACACTCAGCCTTCCTCCTTCCTTTCCCTCCCCCTGAATTTCTCCACTGAAACTCTGCATGTTTTCTCAGCTGCTACGAAGAAATCCAGAGCGGCGTCTTGGGGCTGGAGAGAAAGATGCTGAGGATGTGAAAAAGCATCACTTTTTCAGGGTGAGTACAAACTAGTACTATTTCTAAGGACACAAAGGAGTAGAGATGGGAAACTAAACATCAGTTCATTTATTTTACAGCAAATAGATTGGCATGCTTTACTGGCCAAGAAAGTCAAGCCTCCTTTCGTACCTACCATTAGAGGAAGAGAAGATGTTAGTAATTTTGATGATGAATTTACCTCTGAAGCACCTATCCTCACTCCACCTCGGGAACCAAGGATACTTTCAGAAGAAGAGCAGGAAATGTTCAGAGATTTTGATTACATTGCTGATTGGTGTTAACTTCCACACACTGTGAAGCCCCAGCTGACTGGCTCACAAGAATGCCTCTCTCTGAAGAATACTGACCCTTCAATTGCTTTCTGTGCCACCTGCAGCTTCTGGGTTTTTTTAAATCACATGAAGATCCTTTTAAGTACTGTTTTTACACTCTTTTGAAGAGTGGCCTCTTTGTATATTGTTTTTTATCTGAGCACTGGAAAGCAGGTCTATGGCGTTCCTAAGCTGAGTTGCTGAACCCAGGCTGTGTTGAACTTCCCGCACATGGGCGCACGTGGATCTGTACAGTTTCTCTCACTCTTCCACAGCAGATAATACCGCTTTTAAAGTATCTGCCTTAAGTGGGAAAAGCAGACTTTGAGCTAGGTAATCTCCACTCAGCCACACTGAAGTAAGTTGGGATACCGGTGACACTCACACAGAACCTGGTTCTAGTTGGAGAAGGCAAATGATTTCAGCTAAATATTGTGCAGTCTTTAAAACTACACATTTTTACGTACACCTTCATCTTGTGTTCTTAAAATAATGGTATTGAGAACAGATATGCCTTGTTTTGTAAATTTTCTACGGTATTTATTAGGAAAAATGTTAAACACCTTGCCTTTGAGATAACAACTGTGTAAGTGCTTCCATTACAAAGAAAAACCCAGAAAAATCCGGAGAGTTTACCAAAGTCACTTGCCAAACAGTTTTGCCTTCAAGCTCCTTGAGCATGGCTTAAGGCCCTGGTTGGGATGAGGAATGTAAGGAGGACGCTGCTCAGTGTAACCCCAGAGCGGAGCATCCGCAAGGCCCAGGCCCAGCCCCTTCCGTACTCGCCTCGAGCCTTTCCCGCACCCCGAGGGGGCAGAGAAGGTCCCAGTGTGTATCCAACCCCCTCCATCCTCCTCTGTCTGCTGTACAGTATCATATCACTTAGGCAAAGTAAGCGTTTTCAATGTATACATGCTGTGAACATGTATATTTGGAAGTTGTAATGTATTCTTACCTCCAGGCAAGTAATTTAATTGTACCACTTCACCGATGTTGCGGAGTGGCCAAGTGAACAAAAAAATGTATCCACGTAGGCCACTGAGCTCCAGCCCCTGGATTGGCAGTTACTGAGGGTAAAAAGCAATATGTTGTAATAGAATGTATAAATATTTTTGATAAAAACAGTGTATATTTTATAAACCCCTTAACACTAAAAGCTGTACCTCAAAAGTTGAAAAGTAATTTAGACCAGACACTGTGTGTATTTGTAAACCAAGACCTATTTTTGGCATCTGCTGTTCTGTGGGCAAACATTGACTCTTGGAAAATAAATTTCCCACCTGGTCCTTACCTCTAGCACTATTCAGCACTGTAACCTCACAGGTTCATCCTGGCCAGGAGTTTGCTGTTCATGGACTAAGGCAGTGGGCATCGCACTCAAATTCAAAACTGGTGATTTTATTAATTCAAAGAAGAAACACAAACCACTGGAGTATGCAATGCTAAGGTGGTGGTTTAAAAATCAAGATGCTGGACAGACCTGCAGGGTTAGGCAGGGGAGAGGCTTAAGGGATATAAAAATAAAATAATCGTTGCTAGGTCTAAATCAGGCCAGTCCCCCACAGGAATGGGGCAGGCACCTTCCCCAATGCTACAAATCACGTTGGAAAAAGTGAGTCAACTCCTCAGCATTCCTTGTTTCCAGGTTCTATATTGACTAGAAACAAATTATGTTCCTCTATCTAGCTGAAACCAATACTTTTGAGGTACAGTCAGCTCGCCCTTTTTGGTTCCCAAATATATATATACACAAGCATCTCACAGGGTGCTTAATACTTACGAAAGTATCCTCAAACATACCTTTTTGTAACTACATCTTGTACAGAAATCTTTTTTTAATCTAAGCAAATCACTAAAAAAAAAAAAATTAGAAAAAATTAGAGGGCAGGGTATGTTCACCCAGTTAAGCTGAAAAAAGCACTAATTTTATCTCTGTAGTTTTTTAAATATTTTTAGGCAGATTAAGATTTAAACCCTAGATTGTAAATATATTTTGCTATACTTTATCTGTATGTGGCTGCTCAAGCACTTTGTAAGGAAATTAGGATATTTTAGAATGGTACACTATGCATTAAATGAAATGTGCCTTTAACAAATGTCATTCTAAGTGTTTTGCAGTCATTAATATCACAAATTAAAGGTCTAAATAGAGTAATTTGTAAATTGTGTCGCAAACATGATTTTGCTGTTTCTTGAAGTGGCTGGTCATGTCTTCCCCACAGGTAACTTCAGAAAAGACTGTCAGGAGGGGACCCACTGTCTTGGTGGCAGCTCAGTAGGCTTCCATTTTTTACTTTTTTTTTAAAAAGAACATTACAAACTGCCTCCGAGCAGTCTCAGGCTTGGAGCAGTCCAGACAGCTGGAGCCTGGTCTGCTTGGCTCAGCATCCTCCCTCCCAGGCTTCCCCTGAGGGCACGGAGGAGACAACTCAGGCCTGCTCCTGGCTACTGCTTCATTAGAGTCTCTTTCCTACCCACCATTCCTCAGCAAGCTGTGTAACCAAACCACAGTCTGTACCTACCTACCCCTCACTGAGCTTGTTCTTTAGACAGTCTAGAGGATGAAGCTTTCTTCTGAGTGCATTTAGAACAGAACTCTTTACTTTTAAGAGCCACATGGAATTTTATGCGGCCATTTTGCCCAGAGGCGGACACTTCACTTCATACCCGACTAAACAGTCGTTCCAGAAAGGGCTGGCTCCAGCGTTTCAAGGAGCTAATCTGAACTGCTGTTGAATTAACGCTTGAAGATGTTCCCCACACACTTGTGCGTGGGGAATGCAACCCTTGCTCATCCTGCCTTCGCCGGGCTGGCTGCTGAGCCGCCCCCTCAGAGCCGCGCCCAGGCTGAGGGCAGCCGGTGCCTCCGCGGGCCCCGCCCCTGGGCCTGGCTGACACAGGCAGGCGGGCGCTACCACAGTCTGAGCTAGGCCGTACTTCTTCCTGCTGTGCTTCACATTAACTAGTGAACTGCAGCCAGTAGTAAGAGGCCCTCGGAATACACCTGCCCCGTCAAGCAGAGTCCTAGTTCTGCCTCTTTGTGCTGCACAGTTACTCCCACACCCTGGGAGATACAGGAACTGCCGATGGAACTGCAGGGTCACGGCAGGACTGCACTTCCCTGCCTCCATCTGCCTCCAAAGCTCCTTCAAAGCTTTGCACAGATTTATTTAAATTCCTGTCCAGGCAATCTTTGCTGTGTGCAACAATTTCAACTGCAAACACTGAGCCGTCACATGTCAAGTGCCTGTGGCTAATGCCCAAAAGGATTTAAGAGGAGCATTTTGGGCAATGTACATTACAGTCACTTTTAACCTTCATGGAGCAGATTTAATCCACAGATCTATGCTGGAAAGCAACACTCACAGTAAAAGTAATTTCCACCTTTGCATTCCCAAGGTGTAGCAATGCATTAATGGTCAGGCCCAGCCCATTCACAGCATCCCACCTTCACTCACAGAGGATGCAAGCAGAATAGCTCAGACCAAGACCAGGAACGCCCAGATAATAGAAAGTGTTGCAACAAAGTCAAAGCAATACATCAGACAATGAACATGTGCCCTGCCAACAACCCAGCATACTCTCTAACACCTGCACCTGAATTTTTCATGGCTGCAACCAACAGCTCCTGAGGTGTAAGAGAACTACAACCTACAGAAAAAAAATCTTCAGTTTCCACATTTCCAGTAACTACTGGCAGAAGAGGATTAAAGCTCAACTAGCAAACTAACAGTGAGGGCTACTAATTGCTGTTAGCACTGGACACAGCCTTCCCTCTGGCAGGCTTAGACCAGATGTGCAGCAAGCTGACCCCTCAGCTGTTATTTGTGTAGTTAAACTGCATTTGCACCTGTGATACAAAATCTCAAGAACCACAAGATTCCCAGTTAAGCACATTTGTTGCTTTGTACACAAAGGGATCCTTGTCAGGAGGCCACCAGTGTTCAAAGCTCTTAGTCTGGGCACGGCTGAACAACCTCAGGCCTCCACTCAGCACCTGGCATATCACTTCAAGCAGCAAGTGCTCACTTAGAACACAACCACAGGCCAGCCAGACTGCAGGCTGGGCTGGAGGTCAGAAATTTAACAAACCTATACTATAAATACTTTTTACTTTTCTTTGTACAGTACTAAGCATCATGAAGTTACCAGGAATTCAACTGAAGTGAGTCCTCATGCTTCTCAGTAGCTGCTTTGTCATTACCTCAAATTCATAGCAGAGACAGTGAGAATCAGGGAGACTGTGCCAAGGTGGGATTAATCCTTTTGCAACCAGTCTGGAAATATTCAGCAGCTGTACAAAACTTGGAACAGCTTTTCAGCAACTGTTTACATTCTGGGTGCAAGCACCCACACCTACAGCTCCCTACAACTACCAGAGCACTTCAGAAATCAGAAATTGTCTGTAAAGTGAGCATTTAAGCAGCCTTGTGACCAAGCCCACAAGTATGAAGCTCACTCCACCATTCCATGGACTGCATTCCAGTTCTCAGCATGTACAACAGTACGTGCATGTCACATTGCAGTCATACCACAAGATGGTGTTTTTGGAAAACAGTTTATTTGGGAATTACACAATATTTTAAATTCTCCAAAATACATCTTACTAGATCCCTACAAAAGAAATCTAAGTACAACAGTATCAAATTAAATTTGTTGCAACAGATATTAAATATTTACTTCCACTAATATATACATACAAAATGCCACACAATCAGCTTGTTCACCCTTGGAATGTATGCTGCCTTCCAGCAGTTTGCTCCATCTCCATATCCTCCAGTTCCACAACACGAAGACCCAATATTAACACTTTGTACATCCTTTATTATAGGCAAAAATAAAGAGTTTGTTTTTGTTGGGTTTTTTTGGTTTTTTTTGGGGGGGGCGGGGTTAACAGAAATTAACCCTCTGCAATCTCACAGCTGTGGTAGTTTGTCTACTGGAGTATCAAACTTGAAGTCTGCTGGGAAAAGATCGGGAGCTCGAGGATAGATCAGCCTGTATGACTGTCTAATCGTAACATCAGCCACACCAGCAATATCACCAATTTCTACAACAAAAAGCAGAGAAGTGGTTAGTTTTATTTTTGCCATTTGTAATCAAGAAACCAGCAAGCATAACTTATCAAGAGGCACTGGACACTTGCTTCATTTGCAACTCCCCCAAAAGCCTGTTACAAATGGTTTTAACTGTGGTGACTAATATTTTGGATACGTAAGTCTGTCTTATGTGCCACAGTTTAGCTTAACCTATAAATTGTGGAATAACAAACTTTAAATTGGAAGAGGGCTAAGAGTGTCAAAGTAATTAGAAACATCTACTACATATGACCACCAATATTTTAACAAATCATCATCAACTTCTGGATCTTCATTTTTATGCTTTGATTAAATATAAGCAAAAACAAGCAAAAAACTGAGTCACAGACAAAAACTGATACCTTCAGTTAAGCATGAAATACATTTATCTTAAAATGCACCAAGAAATATGGCAGAAGCACACACCACTGTCTAACAAGCTGAGGGAACACTTGTTTGAGATGCACAGAAACTTAAATTTATTCAGGAGTTAGTCAAGTCAGGAATTTAAGCCTTGAACTGCATGAAAAGCTTCAGCACTGTCCAAAAACACTGGAGCAGTGTGGAGTTGTGGTGTCCATGGCAAGCAGCTGTATTTTAATTATCACTCTTAAGAGATGCAATCCAGTAGCTCACAACCAGCAAGGATGAAGGTACTGAACTTCCTGGGCCCCAGATCACTCACAGGCCCAGGAAAGTGCCAACAGGATGGAAACTCCAGGGACACAAGCAGTTAAAAATGCAGAACAAAACACCACAACCTGACAGATAAAAGCTATTCTTTATCCAAAAGGAATGCTCCATTAAGAAATTGCTACATTTTCAACATTTCTGGACTGGACAACTCAGCGGAGCACTTGAATCCATTTCTCACATCAAGTTCTACCCCCTGCAGCCTTAGCAAATTTCTTTCCTCAGTGATCACTGCCCTGTAGCCTCATTCCCTTGAGCCCCAGGGGCTGATCTATGCTACTCTGCGGCTCAAGAGCCCTGAACTCCTTACTGGCTCCCCAAGGCTACCCTACCAGCAGGGAATCTGCCCCAGCTGGTCCACAGCAAACCTTGCCTTCCCACACTTTCCATCTTTACCACAGGCTCACAGTAAGGACCATGTACTAATGCAGGCAATTCACTGGCTGCAGGAATGATTAAGGAGTCAACGTACTCCAAAGCCCAAGTGCTTCCTGCAACTGCCACCAAGTTCCTGTTTGGAATACTTTAGAGCAGAAAAATGGAAACAAAAATATTAGCATAGGTGAACTTAAATTATTATGCTCATTTGAATGCACTGGTCCATTGCATTCAAGAATCCAACTCCTAATACCAGAAGAAAATGAACTCAGTTTACACTGAGTATAGCCAATTACTCCATGTTCATTCTGGGGACTAGGAGATCCTGGTTTGGTCCTTGCTGCATGCAGTTAGAATGGAGCTTATCACTGTTTGCACAGGCCTCATCCAAGTTTTACAGCAATACTGAAGTTTCTTTCAGGAAGGAAGACATGGCAAACTAAAAACAAACCAAAAAAGACCAAAAAAAGTCAAGTTTTACCTTTTTGTGTCCTTTTCTCTGAAGAGGCCTGTGATGCCATGTAAATAGCTGCAGCTGCTACAGAGATAGGGCTTCTCCCAGGAACCAAATCTAATTCCACAGCTTTACGGGCAATATGTGTTGCTGCCATTTGTACTTGTTTGGGAAGACCCAGATTAGAACAGAATCGTGACATGAAGTCTCCAGTTGTAATCAAATCAACACTGGTTTCCAGAGCTTTCAAAATAAGTTTAAAACACCGGCCTATTTCTTTCTTTGAAATCCTGGACACTGCACATATTTCTGAAAAAAAGAGTATAAATTAAATCCTAGGCTTCACAGCATTTGTTGCCCCGAAAATAATCAAACTTGATTCTCAATATATTAAGATCCACAAAGAAGGCCAATGTCCTGAAGGCCACCATCACTAAATAAGCTCTGACCATTTGTGAAACTTCAGTCAGTGCACATATATCACAAGGCACTAACTAATACACCTCACTTAGTAAGGAAATTTGGTACTGAATGCTAGAGAATTGCATCTCTGTTAGGGAAAAGTTGCACAGATTTACTACAGAACTGCTAGTTAAAATTCAGTTAAATGATTTACAACAATCTCCACGATCTTCTGATCAAAGCAATGCTTTTTAAGTTTCACCAACACTCAAAATAATTTTCAAATGCTAAAACCCCCATGCCCTAGAGCCTACTCCACAAACATAAATTCCCACAGACCCTTCTACCCCTTCCCTCAAAGGTGAGCTACAGCTGAGAACAACCAATTTGACAAAGTTCAGGAATAAGAAAACCAACCTCCTACAGTGACAGTAACTAAACCTTTCCTTCATAGCAAAATTGAGTCTGTATCACTGAAAGCTTACCTTTAAATGTTCTTGGAACACCCTCTTGCCTACAGGCTATGTAGAGACAAGCAGAAGCAATAGCATCATTACTTCTCCCCTTCAGGCTCTTTTGCTCATACACTTGCTTGAATAAATTATTTGTTCGATCCTTCAATGCAAGAAGATGAAATTTAATTAACTCTAGGCCATTTAATTAGCAGCAATATCAAAAATTCATGTGCTCATTATATTATGCTAACTAAGTCAATGCCAGAACAATTTAAGGAAGGGAGACATGAACTTACAACTATATTTCTAGGGAGGTTGATTCTGTCTGCCATGTTCGTAATTTCTTTGAAAGCATTCATCATTGCACGATCAGAGCTGCTCATAGTTCTGCGATTTTGGTACTTTGAATTCCCAAATTCATCAAAACTTGCTGCACCTGTGCCCTGAAAAGAAAAATTTGTATCATCAATAATACAAGCAACTAAGCCACTTCCTGCTCACTTCAAGAGCAAACATCTTCCAGCTTTATACATTTTAATTCAAGGCATCAGTTCCAACAGTTGTGCAAATAAACATCACTGAAAGTAACTCAATCGAGCACTGCTCCACACAAGTTCTATACCAGTCTCAAATTGTGAATTGCTTCCCAGAGACCTCAGATCTTTTTCTATGGAGTGAAAGTAGACAAGGATTTTACCTTGCTGATGAGAGCCCTCTTCAAGAGCCATGCCCAGTATTCAACTCACAACTATAAAAAGGGTGGAAAACTCTTCCACCTCAATTGCTTACATAAACCACAGAAATTGTCCCTGCATTTGTCATTTAAATGTACCATCTACTTTCCTTCTAGAGCTTTGAGGGATAATGCTTTATTGATTTCAGCCCTTGACAACCATGTTAGGAGTTCCTTTCCCTTCATGGAAAAAGACAGAAGCCACACAGTTTTAACTGAAATGAAGTTGACTTTATGAATCATGTGGTTTACTGTTGTGGCCTGTTTGGCTTTCAAACACAACAGAAACCTCCTGGATACAATCCTGGAAACACCCTTCAAGGTAACTAAAGTGAAAAAATGCAGTAAAGTAAACAGTGACAATCTCTGAAGGGGCTCAGTGGAGGTTTACAATGCTGGCATTCAACACCTTTGTACCTCAGTATTTCACCACAGCAGCAGCAAGTATGATCAGTATCACCCACATCACTGATTTGTGGTTAACCACAGCACCAAGGCATGCCCCCCGATCCAGCAGTCTTCTTACCCAGTACAACTAGCTCACATGGATCAGTCTGATGGATCCATTCTCCTTTTTCAATCATCAGCCCCTGATACCTTCTGTTTATCAATATAGCACTTCCAGATCCAGGCCATGCAGTTTAACAAAAGCCAGCTTTCTTTCAGAGATCGGATCAAAGGATAGGAATTCTATGCCAAGAGATTGCATTGGATCTTTGTTCAACCAATACAAATTCTCTTGGAGTTGCAGTTACTACAAAAAAAGGAATCAATTAACTAGCAAAGGTAACAAAAGACACTTTCCACAAGACAGAAAACAAAACTTACAGTTTCTTTTAGATTCCTAGAAGAGAGCTCCCTGTATCAAAGCAAAACTAAAAAATGCTTGTTGAGTTATTTTTCTTTAATTTTATTTTAGAATTTTAAAAATAAATATAACATTCTGGCAATGAAGTCACAATTAACGTGACACTTCACCATGTCTCCAACTGATCTGCATTGTAATCAGATCAATTGCAGCATACAGTATCTTATTTCAGAGTTACAGCTCTGTGCCAGTATCCTGAAGACCTGCCTGTGGAATTCAAACTACTTCCAGCACTGCCAACTATGCTATTCACCCTCCTCTTTACAGGCAAATTAATTGTTCCAATGCAGGCTGCTGCTGCTGCCTCAGACAGATGGGTTCCTTACACATTAAGGCCAATTAGGAATTAATCCCTTTGCACAGGCAGAGCAGCTAACACATACAGATCACACATCCCTGCAGGAAGGGGCCCCAGAGCAGCACCTCCTGCCTTCCCAGAGGAAAGAGAGACAAACTACTTTGTGAAGCAGAACTGACCCTCTTCCTCTACTGTTACAAAGCAATACTGTTGTAACTGGTTGAGACTCCATTTCCAACTCCGTTCCCAGGAGTCTACAACAGATCTAACATGACATGCCATGAGAATTATCCATGTCCTTCTCTGTTGGATTTCCCACAACACAGGTGGGTGTTTTAGGGGTTTTTCTGGTGGGGGTGTTTTTGCAAGGATGGAGAAGGTCAGCTGTAAAGATTTTATTATCTGCAGTCCTATGTCAAGCATAGCCCTGGTCCTGTCCCATATGAAAGCCACCTCTGGCACACAAATATGGGGTCCATTCCAGGCCATAATAAAACTTGCTGTTAACTGGGAAAATAATAATCTTACCTTGTTTCATTCTCTGGAACTCACAAAGGTTGTTCTGTACTCTGTCAGATACTACTTACCCTCTTCAAGACTACACCAATTTCACCCTTGCTCAACCACTGTGTCTATCTAGTGTTCAACCACATCCCAACCTACTGCTAGCAGGGACTTCAGATGACTGCTTGAGAAATGTACTACTTCCTTGCTGCAAAATTCATGCCCTTTCTGCACTGACAGATGTCTTCAGCATCTTCTCATTAAAGCCATTCACTTCCTTCCAAACAACTGAAAAAAAAGCAGGCCCTGATACAGAGCTCACATCAAGGAACTGACATCGCAGAGCTCCTGCTTACTAGCAAGACAAACACAGGAACTCTTGTGCAGAAAACATCCTGGGGTTTGTCAAAGGGACTCTCAATTTCCCACAGAAAGTAATGCACCTTTTCCGCAATTCCTCCCCGTGCAAATAAAGTATCCACAGTTGGACCAACTGCCCCCTCTACAATCCCAAACACAATCCTGGCAGCTCCAGCACTTTTTATTCAGTTCTCATAGGTTAAATCATGCCACACTGAAACTCTCGTCTTTATGGAATGGCACTCTGCTACAGCAAGTTTGCTCCAGCCTATTCTGGGATGTTCTGCTTCACAGAAAAACTTTCATTAGTTCAATGTCCAGCTCTGAAAGTTACTAGTTTTCATGGGCAAACAAACTTTTCATCAAAGTACCTGTGTGTCTTTAATTCTCTCACTAAGGTTGCTATCCCTCTTTATTCCAAATTAGGAACTGAATGTCCAGAGGGAAGGGGGTTAGCAGCACAAGTCACTGATCACCTGGACACAAAACCTGTCTTTAGCCGAAATGTCTTTTGTCTTTTCCAATGCGCAGGTTCTAAAGGAGCTCAGGTCATCCTACTGACTGAATCAAACTGACTGGGCATTTCCTCAAAGAGAAGGCTTCTTTTTCACTAATGGTGAAAATTAGCTGCCCATCAGTATTCTCTTGTTGACTTTCTCACTTTTAAGAATTCTTGGACGAAAAGTATGCTGCACACTGTCCTATACATACATATTTAGGCACTTCATCCTAGCAATATCACTGGGACAAAAGCTTCTGAGAAAACACAAAGCAGCAAAACATTCTTAGTCAGCAACTGCACCCCTTTTCATGAAACACACAAAAAATTAATTTGGATCTTGCAGTAAAATATGAAGAAGAAAGTACAACAATTAAAACTTACCTGGGTCACTGCTTCATTAAAGGGAATGCACTTGTGTGGCTAGTCCTGCTTGCTCTCAGGACAAACAGCAGGATAGGATTGCACCATAAAATTTCAGCCCAAGGATAGATTGAATACTTTCCTTTGAGGCACTCACACCATGAAAGAATTCTACATTTAATGTTTTAACATTAATTGAAAGAACATGTAAATTGTGATCTCCAGGTCTCCAATATGAATCTAATACAGATTTTACAACCAAAAAACAGCAGCACTATCTATTGAGATCTCAACATTAATTTCAGAACCACCTCAAATACACTTGCTAAGTCAAAGTATGCTTCTTTTAAAATTGCAAAATCAGCTTTCCTATTTATAGCAACATATCTAAGCGTAGCAAGTAACCCCATAGCACTGCAAACTTTTTGGTTTTTTGCAAAGGTTGGCCCTTTCCTTCTATCCCCAGGAAAGGCCCACATTTTACACACTGTTGAAAGATGCAACTTCAGTTCAGGTGAAAATCTCTTCAAAAATACATATGTTGTATCGTTTCTCTATGGACGTACCATCTGGTACTTGAAATAAAAAGACTCAGTAAAATTCAGTATTTCCAGTGTTACCTTGCCAATCATTGTACTCAAGTCGCCATCACTGAGCAAAGGATTCTGGGTATCCCCGACTCGAGATGGGTCTTTGGTTGCTTTGTCATTGCTGAACGTTCTCCACTCCGACCCCACGTCTATGACCCGGTCACCTGAGAACGCAAGGCAACAGTCTACATTGACACAATGCTTTAAAATATTGCATGAAACATTGAGTCTGGCATCTGAGCTCTGCGCTCTAAGGAGGCAGTCTGCCGGCATTCCCAAACACAACAGTAACTGGCAGGACAACAAACCAGAACATTCAGGATCTACAATGGAAAAAAAAATGCAACCAGAGCTGCACAGAAGACATAAATAACTAAAGAAATGCATCCAGAAACCAGGAACTGTCACCTTTATGGATTATCCATTAAGAACATCATGGCATTTCCAATACACAAAAGGAATCAAGATCTCAATTTCAAGCTGAAGTCAGGACTGCCTGTGGATTGTTCTCAATGACTCAGTTGCTGTAACTTAACAAGTTCTATCACACTTGCCATGTGTTAATAGTGTACATATGCATTACCCATCATGCACAATCCCATCAAGCCATAGTAAATTACTTCTCTTGAATCATTTCCAGGTCCTTTGTACTCCCAATTTTGTACCTTCTAACTCACCATTGATGACATTTTGCAGTTCAGTTTTTGTTCTTGAAGACAGTTGTGACCCTGCCCAACTTCATGATGCTTGACAGTATCAACATAAAGTATATATATATTCAACTACTTTTTCTTAAACACAAACAACCCTGTTGTAACTGGAAGATTTTCAGTACAGATTCAGAATAAAAAGGAAAAGCACCACATCTTCTGATTGAAACAACTTTCCTTGCAGTCCTCTCCATTTCACATTCACCTAAACCTTTCCTACAGCAACTTACCAGTTTGAGAAATAATTCTCACCAACATTTTGATACAGGCAAAAGCCCTACAGTCTTGGAGGAGGGAAGGGGGGGAAAGAAACACAAAAGAAAACACAAACCCCAGCCCCAAACCCAGCACAGTTCATTGTATTCAAAGAGCTGATAAAAGCTGCATCACAAAGGTGTTGCCTCCAGAGCAATACTACAGAATTTTTAAGAACACATGTAAGAAAGAACACAAAAAGGACATTTTTCTTGGTGTTCTGCAGTAAAGCAGAATACGCTCAGAAGAAACTTCAGAATAATTGGCACCCTTAGCTAAACCTGAGGAAAAATTCATCACCTTTATCAATGTTTAAGTTTGTTGTGAGAGAAATGTCTGCAAAAAAATGTAGCACTGACTGCACAGTTTACAGTATGAAAGTCTTAGAATGAAATCAGAGGCCGATTTAACCTGGTGAACACAGAAAAAAGCAGTCTGCCAACAATACAAGATCTGAAGCTGGAGAAAATGCAGAAAAGTGCGGACAGAGTGATGCAACTGCAGAATTCCCCAAGGGATACAAGAGAGCTCTATTCTGACAGAATAACTCAATTTTTAACATAAAATTATGCAAGGAGGATGCCTGGAATTGAAAGCTGTGAATGAACCAAAAGAAACTGCTACCAAAAAAAAAAAAAAAAAAAAAAAAACAAAAACTTTAGGATAAAGGTGTAAAAAAAAAAAAAAAAAAAAAAAACCAAACCAAAAACTTTAGGATAAAGGTGCTCTCATCAATATCATCAGACCTGTTCATAACTACGGATCCACCTTTATTTACTGCTCTAATAAAAACCAAGAGGAAGAAGAAAAAAAACAACCATGAAAAGCTACAGGGTTAAGGATAGAACCAATCTGTGCTGCCTTTTACTCTTTCTGCTACAAAGGTCAACCCCCACACCCTTGGCAAGCTTGAATTTGCAGACAGTGTGCTCCTCTGACTCCTGGACTCTCTGTAAATATTTGATTCAGTAATGCTCCTTCTATGGCCTAGCAGTAACTTTACTTTTAGACAAACCCCCAATACTGTTTACAGCATCTAAAAAAAGAAAAATGTACTTAAAATTCTGGCATGGTATAAATAGAACACTGAGTACAGAGCAATGATGTAATATTTTTCCACACAAGTGGGAATGACCTAAATGACTCACTCAGGGATCTGCCTCTTGTGAGTTATGAACCATTCCTGCTCTAACAAAAAAGTTCTACATCACTGCCTGCTTTGATAAACACATCACAAACGGAAGACTGAGACTACTATGTCAGAGTAAGAAAAGATTAAGTAGAACAAATCACTGAATATAAAGTATTTGTGTAATTAAGATGCAGTATGCAAATATCTTCGTTTTGCCAAGAAACCTGCTACAGAAAAGCAGTTTTTCTGTGTACTGTCAGTGTCACAGAAAATATACAGAAATCCTGGGCAGCACATTCCATCTTTCAAAAGGCTTCTATAAAAGTGTGACAGAAGCTAGAAGTACTAATGAAAATGGAACAAATAAGCCCACAGGTTTCCATAGATGGAAAACATATTCAGCCACAAGCAAGATTAGCTGGATTATCCCGTTCAACAAGAAACTAAAACAAGAAACAAAATGCAGCATTTATTATCTTTAATTCTTCAATACAGAAAAAACACTTTGGAACTGTGCTATTGGTACAGATGCTACTAAGCCTCACTCTAAGTGGTCAAAGCAAAACTTTAAAATACTACACTTAGTCTTACAAAAGGCCGTGTAAGAAAGCCTTGAAAATGGGTCCTGAGTAAAGATTTCAAATTTTAAACTGAATTTTCTAGGTCATACCCTGCTGACTGGCTTTCCCAAGCTGCAATATGGGTCCAACAGTCCAACATGAGAGTAAAAAAGCTTCCAATAAGTACACTATACAGCTGTCTCTGCTTTCTCACATTCTTGTATTGGTTTGGACAACCCTCTAAAACTGCAGTAAGGATGGGAGTGGCCACATATTCCTTGGTTACTTCCTTTTCATAGAGTCCTTTTGAACAAAAGGGCTTCACTACATACAGTCATATTAGATACTCCTTAATTTGATTTTCCTCTAACAGATGAGTTCACTTTCTCAGTTTCCTCCTCTGAAATGCATTTCACAAGGATTTGGTCCTGTAAACTGTTGTTTTTGCATGTATCTCCAGGCTGATATCCCAAAGTACTTTCTGAACAGATTAATTTTTCTCCATTGCTCCATTTCTTTTCATAAACTACTCTTCCAGTATTCAGCGTCTCTTTAAAATACAGTCTAACACACAGAGTCCAGTGCAAACACACACTGCCAGCTTCCCTGGCTGGTAACCAAATTCAGGTTACTCATCATCTGAAAAGCTCATTTAATAAAATGCACAAGTGCTACTCAGAACAGAAAACCTCAGGCCAAGGTTACTTTTCTTCACAAGTGACACATGCAAAGAGCATGTGTTACAGAAATGCAAGACCAAACTCAGGTCAGACTCAAAAATTATTTTAAAATAGACTTTTGAGCAGTTTTTGAAACTTAGTTTAAAATAGCTACACATCAAAATTTACAGTAACTCATAACACATATGTATTTTCTTCTCCTTCTGCACTTTGCACTATCTGTTATAAGAAGACAAGATAGCTTAATACTGAATATGTCTAACCAAAACAAGAAATATGATGGCATTCATGAGCAATGTAATCTTCCATATCCAGTCGTGAAACACTTCATGTTCTTAAGTTCTTTTCAGAGGAGCTCTAATGTTAGCTGTACATTGCATTGAGTTCTGCATATTGTTAACTAATACTTTAAATTTAGCATAAATACAGTATTAAAAGCTGATTTGCGCTCTGCAGACCCGAAATACCTACTGTTAGTAGAGAATGATTTCTCACCGTTAGTTAAGGAATCTGCTGCCATCTAGTGAGCACATATATTATACTTTTAATTAAAAGCATTTTACAATGCCAAATTTCAATATAAATGTGTGTATATATACATAGGATTACACTTAAGTTTCAGTCAGCTCCTTATTAAGCAGAGTAATGAGGTGCTGTGACAAACTACAGTGAAAAAACTAAGGAGGAGGCTGCAAGCTGGAGGGAATGAAGAAGACATGAAATTGCACAGAGCCAGGCTGAACAGAGTCGGGTCAAGCTTCAGGTCTCAAGACTCTCCTAACTCCTAAATCACTTTTGCAACCTTCTTCTGGACTTGCTCCAGCAAGTCTCTCTTCCTGGTACAGAGAAGCCCAGAGCTAGACACAGTACTCCAGGTGTATCTACTCCACATTCTATTTATTAGCTTATATACTGCCCCATATGGTAGCACACAACCTTTTTTTCCATTTTTCAGCCTTATACCTTCTATTAAGGACCAGATGTATTAAATGTTACCACAGAATAAACTCATGGAGAGGGGAAAAAATAAATGAACACAATTTTACAGTCACCACGTTTTCTACAAAATTTCCAGCCCTCAGTAAGACATTAGTGTTCTTTGTAAAAGTTATCTTGTTTTCAATGAATTGTCACCACCACCAATTTATCATCACAACCAGCAACACCAGTCTATTCACAAGACAGTTAAAATAACTAAAGCAGGCTTTCAGTTGGCTAAACAAAACATAAAACCCCCACAAGCAAAGAAACAAAAAAGCCACCGATGATTTTAACTAGTTGCCAGACATCAACAGCATCACACCAGTACCAAAAGGCAACTATGGATTGAAACAGACAGTACAGCACCTCAGGCAAATGACTGCTACAAGAACAAAGGCTTAGCAGTTCCTGCATATGAATATGATGACAAATCTAAAAGGACTTAGAGGCTTCCTAAGCCATCAGCTTGCATAATGATTTTGGAAGAAGCAAATGAGAGCAGAAATGTTAAATGATCAGATGGACAAGTCTGGTCAACTGAAGTTACACCTCCCCAGGACTTGAGGCCTTTAAAAGATTAACGACTCAAATACTTGTGAAGGATGCTCCAAACTACAGAATCTCAATTAAAAACGCTGTGCCCTATCTACCCTACATCACAGTACTTGAGACTCTTTTTCCATCAGAGGAGTTCAGACTGTTTCCAGCCCTTGTTTGCCTAATTACCTTGTCAGCCTGGTAAAGAAGCAAGAACCACTCCCTAAATAGGCTGATTCAAAATGATGCTGTTACATACTAGAAAATCACCTAATGGAACCATTAGTGGCCCTCAAATGCCTCAGGTCGCTAGCGAAAAACCCACTAACTAGAAAGCTTCCTCCACCCTCCAGGAAATTTTCAAATTTCAAAACTGCTAAGAGCAGTGTGTTAGAAAGCCTGACAAAATATGCTAACTTTTAACATCTGAAGTCTGTTTCCACTCTTACAAGCATTACTGCCAAACACTTAGAAGCATCACCCTTTGCCTTCAAAGCTGAAAAGGGTTAGAATTAAAACAGACTATTTGAAATGCTGGCTGAGAAAGGCAAGCAGGTTACTTTCTTCATATTATAAATTTCCTGTATTAAGTGTCTGTGAATGCTCATGCAAGACTCAACTATTGAGAATATCTTTAAGCATCAGTATACTTTATAATTAGCTTTCCTCTGAATGCAGAGAGTTTTTTTTTTCCCAAGAACCAACTTCTGTCAGACACTTTTTAGTAGTCTGAACACCAAGCATGTAAAGGCTGCTAATACATATCCATATCTAAAGATTTTTTGCTTATTTTTAAGCAATTCTTTGAATTAAGAATTACTGTTTTAAAGATGGACAATACTTGCAGAAAGGAGTAAACCTGAACATACAGCCAAACATTAAAAGATTTTTCCCCTATGGATGTAACTGCCCTCTATGGGATGCAAGCCAGAAGTACTTAAGCACCTTCGCCAGTTACTGGATACTACAACAGCTGAGAAGGAATAAAAGGTGTCTTTGGTTTTCAGAAAAAACAAGCAGCTATTCAGAAGCAAACAATCTTATCCCTAATGACAGAAAACCTGAGTAATTAACTGGCCGGTTGAGAGACAATTGTGAAACCCCTTCCTACTTGTTTATTACACTACCAAGAGAAAAAAAAACAAACCTGTAGTATAGGCAAATCTTACGTATTCTTCATGGACCACACTTGAATTTACAATGCACCATTTTGATCTCAAACTTGTCAGAAGCATCAGCCAAACAAATCCTCAGACAGATTTTTGTAACAGCCTTAGTGCTGACCACAGACTACAGACTATTTTTCCCTAAAATTCTTCAACTGAACACTCAGGTAATACACAGAACAGGGCAGAAATGTCTGAATATTGGTCATAATCTGATTCAAAGCTTTAACGAGTTGATGTGTTTCCAAGGATCCTCATCAGCTGGAGACAGACTTCTGCTTTTTTACCAAAGAAGGCTCCCCAAAGCAGATCCCTGAAACAGAGCACTGTTTCAGCCACACCTGCCTAGTGAAGCAGACAGACCTATCCAGCTAGAGAAAATCACTTACTACACACTGAAAATAAATTCCTCACTGCTTAACTCCTGCACACTAAGACAACATTTAACAAAGCTATCTATATAGAAGTTTAAGGAATGTCTACAAAAGGTATTCCTAACCTGAGGAATCCTTGTACCTGAGATACTACATAGCAGTACATGCCACCAGATTTGTTCCTATCCTCTGCTGAAATTCACATCACCACCTTGCTACGCCAAGAAAATTCAGTGCTGCGTCTTCCACTTTTACTCCGCTTTCTTCAGTCCCTTCTGGCATATGAGCTGATTCCCAGCCTTTTTTACTGCCTATAAGGTAGTAAGCAAAGTATCTGCCTGTCAAGAAAGAGGATTTACTAGCCCTTCTGTTCTTGAACACCCTTGTCCCCCTACCAACCCTGTCTGCAGAATGAGATATGGTGAACGTTTTAAATGAACACTGAACTAAGCCCTAAGAACTCTGGCCATGAACTCCCCCACCAGCCCATGAACCCTTACTGCAGCACATAGCTTAGAATGACTGGAGAAAGGTAGGGATAATAAAACACTATTCTTGTCATAACAACTCTGTCTAGGTTTATTTGCTAAGTCTCAAATGCATGTCAATCCAGACTAATATCAAAATTTCATGGATGATTATAATTTAGGCCTCCAAGTGCCTTTCAAGCAAAAAGCAATTAGCAGAAGGAAAAGTTAACAAGTTGGAAATAATTACCATGAAAAGACAGAACACAAACTAATCCACAAAAAGTAAGCATGAAAAGGCAGATGAGAGCTTTTAGTAGAATGAAGCAGTATTTTGAAATAATACTCTCAACACCAGCTTCAGTCACAATGACATTACAAGATTAAATTATTTTAATACTACACAGCAAAACACCAGTTTATTCAGAACACATGGAAAATACTGTGCAAAAAAAAAAAAACCCAGCATACTAGATTTAACTTAAATTTCAATCTTATGGAGACTAAGAATAAAACCTGTAAGTAGAAAATAACTAATAAAAAAATTTCTCAACAATCCCTTTAAAAAGTAGTACTTGCAACATACAGGTCTGCCTCAAATATGGAATCCACTTAATAAAGAGATCAGGTCCTCTGTGCCCTGGCCTCCTGCTCCCCCAGAATTTTCTATTGCTTTACCCTTTCAACTGCAGACCTGATAAATGCAAGATAATACTGATTTAATCTCCTATTCCCAGAAAATTGATTACAAACCTGAAAACTATCTATGCACTAGCTATTTTATCCTACAACACAGTTCTACATATAATAGTCTTATACTCTTTCCATAAATAAGCAACTACGGTACTTTACCACAGCAAGCAAGAAAAATATCAAATGCAAATACTCTTAGTTAAGTCAAAAACTATTAGTTCTGTCTACAGCTAAACTGCACACACTAAAAAAAACACACAAAAAAACCCCAAACAGTGAACTCTTACCAGCATGTACTTTACAGCAGTAAAGTAAGAGCACAAATTCAGCATTTACCATTTACACCAGCAGCACTCTGGAGACACTAAAAAATATTTTTAAATAAACCTGTAGCACTTCTTTGGCTACAAGGTATAGTAATTTTTGCATGAGGAGGGTTAACTGTTCTAAATGATCACTGAAACCTTCACTGAAAGATCCCAGTAACTTTTAGTCCATCCCAAAATATATTTTCTGCTCACGTGTGATCATGACGCATGCAAGCCCTGAAACAAAACTTCTCGATGCAAAAACAGGAAATGAAATTGTTAGTCTCTTAAGGGGAACGTGTCTCATGGAATCTGCTACAAATAGAGAAAAGTTGCATTTGGAACACATGAAAGCTAAATTTTGTCTTCACTCCTTTAAAACATCCCTACTTCACAAGCATCTCCAGAAAATAGGCATCAAGGATTGCATCTGGTTTATACCTTCCCTAAATATCTTATCAGTCTAGGTGAGAAAATATTTAGTGCTCACACTTCTCTTTGGTCACTTCTCTTTGATTACTTATTGTCACCCTATTTAACTGGTTTTCCAAATTACCTGCTGGACACCCTAGCTAAGGAATTGGACACACAGGCAAGCTAAATAGCTGAAGGAATGCAACACAGAATGAGAACAATCAGCACAACACTGTTAAAGCCTTTTGGTGAGAAATTCACAGAAAGCTTACCTAAAA
The DNA here is from genome assembly GCF_017590135.1 of Pyrgilauda ruficollis. Taxonomy (NCBI): domain Eukaryota; kingdom Metazoa; phylum Chordata; class Aves; order Passeriformes; family Passeridae; genus Pyrgilauda; species Pyrgilauda ruficollis. The sequence goes on along the minus strand of NW_024527710.1, from coordinate 4,138,697 downwards.
ATCATTTTTTATCCTACCAGTAATGCTGGTGGCAAACTGCACTAAGATAATTACAAACACATTAAAAACTCAATTCAGAAACAGTTTCTATTAATATTCTAATGATCCTGCTCATTGAAACTGCTAAGACTTTGAACTAAAGAATTCACCAATGCTATTACTTCAGAAAAAACAGAGGATAAACTCTTCAGGCAAGAATTCCTTGTGACTACGTAACACAAGGTACATGAAGTGAGACTTCTGACAAATTCCAAGTTCCAAAAAATTACATTTAATAAGAAAAGGCTTTTCCTCTTCTCCCAATACCAGATCTAACTTAAAAGTTATGAACTGATCAAGATGAACTTTTCTAAACTTTTGCTCAATCTCGGTGACAGCCATGCAAAGAGCTGAACATGCACCGAAGTATTTTTAAGCAGTAACTGAGAAGCTTACAATCACATTTGAGTAGGAAATACTGCTATGGATTTTTGAATTTTTAACCAGTAAATTTATTAACTGACCTTTATCAGAATTTATGCAATTTAAACCACTCCTTTTTAACAAAGCAGTTGTAACTCTTCCTTTCAAGGTTTTAAACGGTTTCATAATTTTAAAGGAAACTGGTACTCATGTTTAAATGCTTTAACATTTACTTTAACAATTTATGTAGAAGTTTGCTTTTGTATAAAAAGACTTATTTTAGTTGCTTGGCTAAATTAGTATTACCTTCACCACAAATTCCTTAACTATCAGCTTTTTATGAAAATTTTTTAATTCAGCAAGGCAAAACAAAACCACCACAGTCCAGGAAAGAGAGATATAAACACTCTGAAATATTTAGCAGCACTGAATGAATCACACAAACATGCACACTCAAGGAGGATTTTTTCACATAATGGCCAAAAACAAACTAACAGAAATCAATGAAGTTTAAAGGATTATCATAATACAAGCATGGAAAGCTTCCCATGATAAAAGGAATAAAGGCAGTAAAGTGCATGTAAGACGCTCATCCTAGAAAAGATACATAAAAATGTATATACAGCAGGTTTTATGGCAACTTCCTCTTTCTCACTCAAACAAAAGAAAACGCCTTTCATTTTAAATATTCCATTATACTTAGAAATACAGTTTCGTCTGTGGAAGTTGCTGCTACACAAACCAAGCAAAAGAGCTCCACAAAATTCCAGTGGGAAAAGTTAGGATAGTCTTAAAAGCCTTGGGAGAAGTGATTAACAAACACACATGCCAGGAGCCATATAAAGATAAATCTTTCAGGGCAGAAGACAACCTCTAGCTGCTGGGAAACTGAGGTTGTTTGGGGTTTGGTTTTGTATTGTGGTTTTTTTTTTTTTTCTTATAAGCAAGTTATTTCACAGAGGGCTTTTATAACATCTCATACTTTCCTGAAGAAGACTCATGAATAAAAACAGAACTGGACAGCGCAATGCTCTAATTCATATCACAGCACATTTTAAATTTTCAATCTTTAAAGAGAGTTTGATCATTTTCATAGTGCAAGAAGTTACCAGAAGACAGGGTATTCAGAGCAGTAAGCTTTTAGCAAACAATCACAAAAAAACCTAAGCCCCACACAAAAAACCAAAACAAACAAACACACAGCCCATCAAATCTTCCATCCACAATTAGGCATCAAGAGAGTGCAAACCTATACACACCATTTAGGTTACATGGTAATTTATAAAAATATCAATAACTACTTACCTACTACTAGCCCACACTCAGAACAAATCATATCACCAGCTCTGTAATCCTCCACTAAAATGGAATCTGGATGATTTGGGCAAGTCACCCTCGGAAGTACATCCAAACTAAGGAACAAATGAGAATTATTCATTACTATTAAACAAGCAGGCTGTACACCAAAAGCAAAAGAGTTCCTTCATGATAAAAACACCTCAGTAATACAGCAGTTAATGATTTAAATTACAGAATATTAACTTGATTACCTGAGTGGCACTTTTTATATGAATGCTGTAACACTAGATTGGACAATCAAGACTTCAGATCACCTAAATTACAATTTTCTTGTAATGTATCTTGTACCAAAATCACTTCAAATCAAAACACTAAAAATCTACATAACAGACCTGATTGAGTTACACTATGTTTAAACTACTGCTAAATGAAGTTTCCCAAGAAGTTAGTAGCGATTTCTTCATTCCAAATGTGCATTTCCATGAGCTACTCAGAACAGTATTATTTACCAGGTTTTTAACTCAGGAAGTAGTGCACATACAACATGTATGTTTGGAAAATTCCCAATTCAAACACTGGTTTATTTAAAGTATTTGAAGAATAAATGCCATTTTAAATTATGCAATTAATAGTGAAATCTTAACAAAAATAATCAGCTCCTAAGGCAATTACATGACAAGAAGTTCTGAAAACAGGGATCTCTTTTACACCCATGGATCTTCAAGAATTACAACTTCCTATAAAGCATTATTTAATACAACAGCTTTCAGTTACTGACTAAAGCAACAACCAATTGCTGCTAACCAAATGTTTCAAAAGTAAATACTTTATATTAACAACCGTTACATAATTCTACTAAAACAAATTATTTCAAAATTGGAGTAAAAAGTGTTTACAATTGGGATCTGTGTATTCCACAAAGCCATTTTGCTCAAGCTTAAAAGCACAAGAGTACAGAAGCTGATCTCAAAAAATTGATAATGACTACTAACTTCCATCTGATTAAACCAAAAAACCAATTTTTAATCCATCCAATTGTAAAACATTTTCCAACAGAATTACTCTGAGTTACCCCATTTTCCACTATTATTTCTGCCATTAATTCAGCCTAACCTATACTTCCCATCTTAATTTTCATTTTTTAGATTTTTCTAATGAGTCTAGAATACAAAAAAAATGAACATTTTAATCCACTGACTGTTCACAAAAATGTCTGCAACCTGAAACTAAAACTGAAAACCAACATAACTATTAATATTAAAATCTCCAGCAAGCATGCCAACACAAGATCTTCAGATGTAAATTATGTCCAAAACAGTGCATGAAAGCTCTTTAGACTACTTTCCTTCTATTCCCAGCCACAAGTTCCATATGACTGGTGACAAAGCATTCACAATTATCTGACATTTGGCATTACATAAAAGGCAGTGAGTGACACACCAAGCAAAAGGAAAAAAAAAAAAAAACACCAGATGCCTCAAAGAATACCAACCATGTTTTGTTTCAGACTTTACCTTCATAAAACATTGCAAAAATTCGTCTTCCCATGCCAATTTAACTCGGTTTATCCACCTACACCTACACGCTGTCCTCCTTGCAATGGGATCAATTTACTAAGCCACCTACACCCAAGGAAAATGCATGGCACGTGTATAAAGGGCCATCTCAGCAAATAACTCCCGAGCTGCAGCGAGACTACTCGGAAGCACTTCCTAGATCCTAGGACAGGTTTAGCAGGAGTTACGGAGTCACTCCAGTCTGCTCGTGGGCTTTCAGACTAGAAAGAAAAACTCGGTATGTCTCCAAGAGGAAAGAATTCAGAACCCGAAACCCGTCTGGTCGCTGAAGTCTAGTGCCGGTACGGATTTAGGGTGGGAGCCTAAAAGCAGTTTCCAGGCCCCGATAAGGTGGAGCCAGGCCAGGGAGCTGCACCTCGGCTCAAGGCAGTGCGGAGCAGGGGGGACACGGGGCCGCACCTGTGGCTGCCCGGCCGCGGGACGAGCGGTACCACCTCAGGCCCGCAGGGCTCGGCCCGGCCAGGCCACGCCACAGCCGCGCTCGGGGCACAGACCAGGCCGAGTCGCCGTTCGCACCGAGCTGTGGCTGACGAGGAGCTCCCCACACAGGACATAAATCCCCAAAAAAACTCGGCATCTCCTCGGAGCGCTGCCCAGCAATGAAGACGCAGAGCCGGCCAGCTCAGCCCCTCAGAGGCCGCTCAGCCGGGGGCCGCCCGGCCCGGCCCAGCCCGGCCCGCACAAACAGGGGCGGGCGCCCCGAGGCCCGACCGCCCAACGCCCTGAGGAACGGCCCCGACAAACAGGACACCGGAGAGGAGCCGGTGCGCCGTACACCGCGAGAGCCGCGCTAAAAAGGCAGCACCGGGGCCGAGCAAGGGCGGCGATGGCCGCCGGTCAGTCCCCAGGCGGTAGCGGGGGCGACGCGGCCATCTTCTGTCTGTGCCGCGGACGGGAGCGATGTCGGAGCCGCTCCCACTCCTCCCTCGGGCCCCCCGCGCCCAGACCGCCCCCGTACCGGCTGGTGGACGCCATGTCGGCGGTGCCGCAGCAGTGCCGGACAGCGCGCGGCCGAGCGGCCCCTGTAATTAAATCCCGAGAGCGGCGGGCGGGGCCGCCGAGCGCTCCTACGGGTGCCGCGAAGGGGCGGGCGCACGCGCGGTGCTGCCCCTTCCTCTCGGCCCACGCAGCGGCCCACACACCCCCTGCACTAGGCCCACACACCCCCTGCACTAAGCCCACGCGCAGGCCCCGGTTCAGCTGCACCTGCAGTTTCGTGAATTCCCACAGGAGACATGCGTGAGCAAAACTGTCCCGAGTTCGCACAGAAGTACATGGAGGGGGGGGGGCAACACGTTCTTGGCTCTGAAACTAAGCATAGACCAATTCCCCGAAAGGAGACGTTCAGTTCCTCCTTCCTGCCGTCGCCTGCCACAGCGGCTGTGGTTTGGCACTGGGCTGAGGAAGGACGAGAAGGCCCTGGCGCGTCTCTGGGCAGGGCCGCAGGTGTCGGGCCGGCCGTGGCCGGGAGCCCTCGGCAAACAGGCCGTGCTTGATGATGCAGCGAACACAAGGGCCGCTGGTTTGTGCGGGCTTCCCTCGCTACACCGCACACCTGCACGGTGTCATCAGCTCCCCTTCTGCCTCTCCCCTCGCATCCAGACTGGCAGAGAGCATCAGGCCAAAGAGGAGAAGAAAGCACAAAAACTGGGCTTTGCAAGGCCAAAGCCCTTCAGCGCTGGATTCGAGTCCTGGCTTTCACTGCCCAAGAGTTTATCCGTATGCAAAATTAGTCTGTAGAATGTCAGCAACAACTGGTTTTCAAGCCCAAGCTATAAAACAATGGAAATAAGTTTATTACTTCCGAATGACCCTACCCTCACTGAAAGAGAAGGATAAATGGGACAGGAGGGCCTATAGATTTTTGGAAAGTGCCTTTATTTCAATGCTTTAAAGTAACCAGTACTGAAGTCTCTCAACAGTTATAAATTTGCTATCTATTTATTAATCAGATACAGAGGACTTTTCACATCAGTAAGCCCATGTCTCCACTATACAACAAGAATATTTTTCAATTTACTATCTCAAAGGAAGAAATCCCCTGTGGTTGATAAATCCTCTAATACTTGCTAAAATTGAGTCCAAATAATTATCACAACCTCCAAGCACTTCTCTACCAACTGCAGTACTGTTTGCTGGTTGAAAATGGTAGGTTTAAACTTGACAGCAGATTTCTTAGGATAAAACAGAAATAGAGGGTTTGTCTTGGTTTCTCCCGCATTGTGTTCTACAAAAACAATGTTCTGCTGGCAATCACTGCCAACCCCTCCTAAGCCTATTCTCATTAACTCAGAATTGAAGGAATTTAATTTTCACCACAGAAGGACAGAAATTTTCAGAAAAGTTGCAAAAATACAATAGATATATCATGATTTTTTTTTATTCCTTGTCTGCAGCAATTTTTTAAGTAGCAGACAAAAAGTGGGTGATGTGGCAGATGGAAGTATCACTATTAACACTGTCAGCAGATCATTTTAATAATACACAAAATTTACCTTGCTGTCCCCAGCTGTTCTTACCCATCACTGTAGTCACAACAATAATCCTATTTTAAAAGTTGCTGCATTGATCATTCTAGAGTTTCTTAAAATTTCACACCAAATTTCTCACTTTGGCTACTGTAAGTAATAAGTGTTTAATTAAACTGCAATTCTTACATTGCTAATATTACTAGTACCATTTCAACAATAATGCAATGGGATATTCAGAGTCCTTTGCAAACACAATGAACAGTACATTAATGAAAGCAAATCACTGGTTCTTATTTGTGTGTCTAAAGGACCTTTGTAATGGTTTGTTGATTTATCATGTAGTTCAGTAGTGTGTTGCAATCTCAGTTCCTGCAAAACCACAGCTCCCCAGTGCAACTTACATAAACAGATTTTAAATGTGTTAAATAGAGTGTAGGTTTCAAAGAAATTTAGTGTCTAAAAAGTAGTTTATCCTGGAATTTAATATAGGAATTTTCAAATTAAATTAATTCTGAAATATCAGCTAAGTAAATCTAATTGCCGAATTGATTTTTCTACACAATGACTACATACCACTTTCAAAATACCAGCCATCCATCTTCTGGTGAGATTTGGGGAATAGCAAGACAGCTACAAAGACTATGGAAGTCCCTGCTACTGGACTACTACCCAAAAGCCCAAGACCAAGAAGTATTAATGAAAATACCTAGCAGCTCTTCCCTAAGGCCAGTTTCTAAACCTTTTTTTAGGTCCTGGCCATGGTCACAGTCTCATGGAACTCAGTTAAGAGTCCAGCTATGTGATCACAGAATGAATAAACCAGTGGCAAAAGAAGTTACTGAATTTGTTCAGGCTTTGCACCGTAAGAGCTGTGTCATTGTTTAAGCCCAGCTGGCAACAAGCAGCCCCCAGCTGTTCACTCACCCACCACCCCAGACTGGTGGAATGGGCAGAAGAATCAAAAGTAAAACCTGTAGTTTGAGATAAAAACAGTTTAATAATTGAAACAGTAAAAAAGAAAAATAATAATAATAATGATAATAAAAAGGATTTAAAAAAAGAAAAACAAGTAATGCACAATGCAGTTGTTTATCACCCACTGACTGATGCCAGACCCCATTCCTGAAGCCCCGGTGGGCTCCCCCTTCCCTCTAGCTCCCCAGCTGATGTACTGGGCGTGACATTCCATGGTGTGAATATCCCCTTGGCCAGTTTGGGTCACTTGTCCAGCTATGTTCCCTCACAGCTTTTTTTAGTTTTTTGCTCCTCCTCACTGCCAGAGCAAGAGACACAAAAAAGTCCTTGATTTAGGATAAATGCAACTTAGCAACAACCAAAGCATCAGTGTGTTATCAACATTATTCCCATGCTGAATCCAAAACACAGCACTGTACCAGGTACTGAGAATAAAATTAATTCTATCCCATCTGAAAGCAGGACAGCCTGTGAGAAGAACATAGAAGGACCACAGAGGACATAGCACACAGTCTTAAAAAGTCACCTACCTGGATTGCTTGTGAGTGTGGGAAACCCATCCACAGATTAAAAGATTGCAGAAAGAAGTGAAAAAGGAGGTAGCTAGAAAGGAATTCTCCATATTGACTTCCTTTGAAACAAGTAATTTATATACTGTGCTTGAAACCAAGCTAGTTGAGCTCCATAGAACAGCATTGGGCCCACCTCCATGGCACTCCTAGATCTAAAGAGTCTGAAGTAAGTTTGGTGTGCCATTGCCAATGTTGTAACATGGAAAGAAAAATAATGACACAAATAATTATGTCACTGTACATCTGATTGTAAAGGAGCCTCTAAAGCAAAGTTTTTTCTATTTTGCTTTGTAGATTCACCCATGTAATAAATACAAGGTAGCCATAAGTAAATAGAATTCCTATTCCAGATGCCACTTTCATAATTGTATTGAAGACTGAATACTTTCAGAACACCATACATAAATATTGTGGGAAATAAAATAGTAATTATGTAACTTAGCACTTTTCACTTTATTTAAACTGATGCAATTTCAGAGAAGGTAGGCAGGTATGTAGAGAGTCACTGCAGTTATCTAATATGAGCCATGGGTCTTAATCTTCCTCTACTGCAGGTTATTTGCTTTCACAAACTAAGACGTTTCTAAGTCTCTCTCTAGTTCCTATACTATCTTATACCAAAAACACCTCCCCCTTTTTACTTGTAAGCTTTAAAATACTTATATAATTTATTTCTTTTACACAGAATCCTATAAATCTTTTCTTTCAGTTAAAAAAATCCCATTGGGGTTTATTTAAGAGAAAAACAATTTATTTTTAAAAGATTGAAAATAATCTCTGAGTTGCATTAAACACACTTCAGTAAATCATTGTTCTAACTCCTCACCAGGTATCAATAAAAAGTTATTTACAATGTCATATTTATTCTGTAGTGTATTAAGCATTTTTTTCTTAAATTTCCAATTTAAAAAAGCCCTACTATTAGATAGTTATACTATATGGAAGAGTTAATAAGAAAATTCAGCCTGTCTGTTTATTCCAATTCTTCAGGATTACTTCAGCTGCATCTAGTGTGCTGTCTTTCTGCAAAACAAGAAACAGCACTATTACTGCAAGTACAGAGTTCCTGAAAAGAGTCAGTCATGATTATATAATCTCAGATCAGTATTTGATTATTTCAGTTGCATCCTGTCAATATCTTTTCAGCCAGTTTTTCATTGACAGTTGTTAGGTACAAATCTGGACTATACAAAGAATTCAGTGCCGATTCCTTGAAAATATTTATTAGATATATTTAAAAGATATAATCTCAGCACTCATATTTTCCCAATTAATGAAAGCAATACTTACATAAATTCATGGCATTAATGCAGTGATGTAACTTAGCAGCTCTGGTTTGGAGACATGCTAGCACACTTTCCTAATCCCTGTGAGTACAGTTGGGATTTTTCAAACTCCTTGCAACCATGTTGTACTGTGAACTACCTAAACATAATCCCTCCAAATTGTGTAGCTTGGCTCCAGCCTGGTGAGTCATACACGCAGTCTAACTTGAAACCATTAGTGCTGTTTATCAGTCACAGGTACAACCAGTAACTTCATCCTGGTTGTTACTGGCTCAGTTTTTTTACCATAGTCTTTACACCTCATCAAAAGAAGTAAGTAACACAAGGAGAAACTCCCCTTCATTACTGTTTCAGGCTAAGGCTCTGATCTCTATACAGAACAGCTCAGGATTTGCACATGTTCCATTATGCTGACTCTGTTATAGAACAATTGGGAAACAAGAATGTTTAAAAATCAATACAATAAGTTTAAAAGGGCTACCCATCCAGTTATTTTCTGCCAATTGCCCTTCCTAGCCATGCCACCTACACTTATAGTGTAAAGTCCCTCAGCAAAAAGACAATTGAAGATACTTTGTGCTGAATTTTACATCAAACTAACTTTATGTTCCTAAAAGCTTTCAATACAAGAGATCCTGGGAAAAATGTAAGTCAGTTTCTTGCAGATTCCTGTACCGCATTGATTTTCAGGACACAAATTTACCTTAATGAAGCAAAAACGTATGTATTTTTCAAACTGTTTCTTTGTCTCAAGACCACAGAATGCTGAAAGAGGAATTGCTGACAGTTTCTGAAACATAAAACAGAAATAGCACTTGCTTATTTAAACGTGTATAAGAAATCTGGTTTAAGCATGACAATTTTACTATTCTGTTTCTAGAACTCTCCCTCCCAACACATGAGGGAAAGACAAGGTTCAGTTTTGTATGCACTAGCTAGGCTTGTACTAAATTAAAATTACTTTTCTTAGGCAAAATACTTCAAAGGTACTTTTGTACAACTAACACTTAAGCATCCTGAAAAAAAACTACTGGAATGTAGCACAAACCTACAGTGTACATTTTCAATATACTTAAAATATTTTAGTCACACCATTATCAGCAACAACAAATAATATTTTGAATGGAACATCTCTACTACATTATTTAATAATTACACTTGCACTGCTCTTGCTTTCAATAGAAAAGCATTTCTAAAACTAGAATATGACAAAGACATCTTACCTTAGATGCTATCATCCATTTGACAAATTTATAATCATAAGGTTGTTTCTCATCTACATCAGAGAGATCCACATCTAAATGTAAAGCAAATATGTTGTAAGATTTCCTAGACTCCAATGGGAAGGCATTCATTAACAACATTTTATTACAGTTAATACTTAAGAATGAAGATATATGTTTTATTTTAACATATAAATTTAAAATTATACTCTAAGAAGTAAAATAGGCCAACAGATTGAACCTTTCCCTTCTGATCTGAGCACTTGTTTACCATCCAAAGCAAATTCAGACATGTAGCTTAGAAGAAAGCCTCCAATGCAATACTCCAAGAAGTCCTAAAGTCTGGGCTGTTGGGGGATCAGGGCTATGGAGGGTACTGAAGAGTGCATTTATTGCATGGACAGCAATAATCCCTGAAAATGCAGTTTTCTCATCTGTGAAATGGGGGTATCTAAAACTTCCTGACGCATGATTAAATTGTGATACCTTTCTGTGTTTAAACATTTCTGTCTGAATGACAAAAGCCATTTAGACCAGTTAGTGAAAAAATGCAGAACTAAAAAAACCCTTCCTCTGTGTGAATTCCTCCTCTGAAGCTACCATAGCCTGAATTTTCAAAAGGTTTGTAAATTTTGGTAGCATTTTAGAGTGTTTAGAGATCAGAATGCTTCCACGAACCTTCAGGGTGTGACTTCAGATTAGGAAAAACAAAGAAAAAAACAGAAAAAAGACCAGAAAGAGTAAAATACAAATGGTATGAACTCAGGCTATCCAGGTGCTTGGCTCTCAAATATTTTCATAATTATAGATGTTTTGAAAATAGGAATGTTTACCTACCTCCTTTATCCTCTCTAAAAACTTGCCAAACCTTTGCAAAACATGGACAACAAGCTAGGATCACAAATGCTTTGCTGAAGCTCATAAAATCTACCTTACCAGCTAAGGTGAAACTGAAAATTTCAATCCCAGTTAGTATCCCTGACAACATTATGCACACATATGTGTGCATATGAGATGAGAATATAGTTTAAAATCAAAGCTGAATTTTCTGATTAACCAAATTTACTTTCCACATGCTCTTTAATAAACTTTATACTGACTTAAGGTGGAAACATCAACAATCATAAAGTATCCTCCATCTGGAATGACAGGCTTTAGTCCAGCCTCTTTCAGTAGCTGAGCCATCCGATCACGCTTGCTCTCCAGCTCTCGAGACAGGGAGTAAAAATAGCAGTCTGGGTCATCCATGCGCTTGTAGTCCATCCAAAATGCTTGTGCCAAAGCCTCCTGGAAACATAAGGTCCAAAGTACTCATTAACACTCAGTACTCTCACAGACACTCCCACTTCCTGCTGAAATCATGTGGATTTTTGTTCAATCCTGGCCCATATTAAGCAAATCACCACACAAATTACACAAGATACATGTGTAATCTGCTCGTTACTTTGTGCTGTGGCATCACCCAAACACCCAATCTTCTTCTAGGCACTGATCATACACAGAAGTCAGAGTCCTGGACACAAGGGTTTACAATCTGAATTGAAGTTAAATTTAATTTTTTGATAATAATATACCATAGAATACTAGACACTAGTAGACAGAACTTTCATTTATATTTGCTAGGATACCATTAAGATTGTCATATTTTATGCAACACATAGTTTGTAGGTACAAGATGACAGAATCTGCAAGACTGATTTTTTTTAAATGTCTGGTGAGCTGATCAAATTTGTTTCCTCTTCTTACACACTAGAATATGTATTTGACAAATAAAAAATTAATTGTTGTGATTACTGTTTTATTACATGAGGCCAACAGCTTTCTTACACCAGAAAACAATCTCCTTTGCCCCATCTGTACCTACCTGTAATGGAGTTGGGCAAGTATATAGTGTATTTTGGTGAACAACTTGCAAATGCTTGATCAGGTACTCAGGACCAATGGACCAACCAAGCTAAGGGAGGAAAGGATGCATATATTACACTTACAGGCAGTGGCGTTACTAAGAGATAACAAATACTAAAAATTAGCCAGTCTCGAGTTTTTCTATTTTAAGAATTTGTTTTGATAAATGATTAAGAAAAAGCTGGTTTACACAAAGCTTAGTTGTGTAAACCATTAAAAAATGGTAGATTTGAGACAACAGTTCTATTTTTTCCTTATCCCCATCTCTCATAGGATACTGATCAAACTTTTAACTCTTCATGTAACAAGGGTTAGAAATCCAACTGAACATTTATTAGAAATGTTATTTCTAATTGGTTTAGAATCTTTCCATCTCTTAAACTCCTGTGTCAAAGCCAGTTTGAATATAAAACAAAAGCTCACTACTGCATCATATATGCTGTGGTTCACTTTGAACACATGATGAAGAATTTAGTTGCTAAAATATTTTTTTTTCACTTTCTGATACATATTTAAAAGTCAAGATGGGAAAACTGGTAAGTTAAAACATCATAATATCCATGTTTTCTCCAAGAATCTTTACTGATTTTGAACACAACATACTGTGGTGGGTTTTTTAGTAATTTATGCTTTCAAGAGTTTATCAATTACGAGACAAGAAGATAATTAAGACATGGGTGTTAAAGATAGGTAATTGCTCCAACTGAATGGTATTGTCACATTTTGTAGACATGAAGATTTGCCAGAAACTTTCAGAACACAGGTCATAAAAACAGAGGTGTTTTTAGAGTAATAAATGCATTCTATATAATTTAACTCATTTATATTGATTCCTCTTACCTTCCAGCCAGTTACACTGTATGTTTTTCCAGCACTTCCTATAGTTACTGTTCTTTCCCACATACCTGGCAACGTAGCTGTACATAAAGTAAAATTAATTTGGTACATATTCCATGTAATTTGAACAAGTGCACTGCCCCTAGCTCAGAGCTGTATGTTCACTGCAGCATCTTAAGCAAACAATGAGAATATTCTAAAATTATAGCAATTGTAACAAATAAGAAAGGATATATGGGCCAGTGATTTTTAGCATGAAAAGAAGGTAAGGATTAATGAAAGGAGAAAGAAGAGACAGAAAATAAGAGGTACAGTTTGAAAACTACATGTGAATTATCCTCAGCAAAAATGCACAATTATCCATAAGAAAAATATTATCTAAGGCTACCCATTCACCCTAGGACAGATTATTTCTGATGCCTGGTAATAGTACTATACACAACATTAACTCAGGCACTGCAACCCACTTTACTAGAATTGTCCAGTTCAGTGTCACTGGCTGTCTCAGACATCAGAAAAACAAAATAATTACTAAGACTTCTAACCCAGAACCAAACAACAGAACGCCAGAAAACTAGCAGAGTGAGTAAATAAATTATGCTGTATTGTACAATTTGAACAGGCCTGAGACTGACTGACAATAGCAGTTAGCTGAAGTGTCTGCAAGGATTAAGGGACTCACAGAGGCCTGTCTCTGTCTTTGCAGCTGTATCTGATAGGAGACCAAAACCCTTTTTTCCCTTTCCAAGGAGATAACAGAGCAAAGGTCTCTTCCTGTAGTTTGCAAATTTTTTTCTCTATAAGCTTCTGCAAAGCTCTACTTGGACTCTAACTTAATTAATTCCAAGAGAAACAGACAAATCCAGACACACTTAAGTCTGAGACACGAAGTCAGTCAAGGTTGCAATTACAGTAGTCACCAACATCTGACTTCACCTTATTTGCATACTAGAACCACTACCAATGAATCTGTCAGTTGTTAAATCTCCTCTCTAGTGAAACCAATGAACAAAGATTTTCCAAATTAAACCCCTGAATTTCACAAGGAAGTTTTTGGGGCAGTTATGGGCATTAGACATGCCATAAGTCTTTCAGTTATTTGAAAACATGTATTGCAATTTTTTGAGCAAACTTACCAAGAAGAGAAACCAAACAGCATGAAAGAAACTGATTTTTCTATTAGCCTATCCATACTCAACTACTCTGTGACCTTGAAAAGAAAAAGTTTGAACAGATGTATCTTCTACCAAGCTAGGCCAACAGTACAGATCACTTCCTAGAGGCACCCAAACTAGCTCTCACAGACTGCAGAAAGAATTGGCTTTCAAAGCTAATGGCCTCTAGCAAGCCTGTTTTGCCACATAGTCACAGAAATTCCACCTTGGAGAGAGAATGTGACAGCATATCAAACAATAGCAGCAGTACAAGGGCACAGAGAAGGAAGCAGCTCCATTGCTTTTTAGAAACAAGTTTTACATAAAGAGGGAAATTTTTCCGTGCCACTTGGCAACCATATATGACATCATATGACACCATAACCAAGTCTGACTACAATTTAAAAATTAATGAAGTGCAACTAACATATAATAAGCCTATTACCTGGGATGGTACTCAGCTTGTTGAGTGGCTTGCTCAGAATTCTCAGTTATGAGGTGCAGTCTCTAAATCTGTCAGGGCAACCCTAATCATAATGCAGAGGAAGTCCACATTTTTACAGAAGTCAGATGATGGGAAACATGATGAAGTGTTATATGCTACAGAAAACTGCTTCAGTGACAGCACAAAGACTGTACTAATTTTATGAGCTGTGGCTAGCAACCCCTGCTAAACTGTATGAAGGAACAACTATCAGATCCTGTAAATTGATGCAATATCCATTTTGTATCTCCCACAAAAAAAAAGTGTCACTGCATTGGATAGAATATGTAGAGGTTATTATGGAAACACAAGAATTTATAAATAGAGAAATAACACACTCATTTTTATTGTATTATTTTTTTAGACTTAAAGTAATAAGGAATATGAGAAACTTAAGTAAAAAAAGAGCAGAGCCTGTTTCTTTCACTGAAATAATGTTATTGTTTATAGTGTTACCCTGAAAGTTCTAGAGTACTTTTAACAGTAAAGATGATATCATGAGATCTATTAGAGAATCCATACCTAAACCTAGTTGACTAACTTTCTGGGCTTTAATTTGCATTTTCTTTATACAGTACTTTTACATTTTATGCTAAATTACAGAATGCCTTTGGCTTGGTGCAGTGTTTTGGTTTGAAGCATTAAGATGCTGATGCCAATGGAGATACTGCATCTTAAGAATTCACCACCTGTCCATAAGATGACGTGTAGTTCACAATGTGTTTGGACCTGCTGCTTTTGAAAAGGAAAAAGGATTACCTTGCACCATACAGAGATTTTGATTCTGAAGACAGCCTTGCAGGAAATGCTAAGGACATGAAACACCTGCTAAGCCCACGCAGAAATCTTTAATCCAACTGACTTCACTTTGCAGCTGGGACACATGATCAGTTACTGTTAGGTAACCTTTTAAGATGCAGTGACTCAGATTACTATCACATTAATCTACCCAAAATGTTCCTCTTCTTCCATGTCTGAAGGTCTTTGAGACAGTATCACTATCAAGGCAACCACAACAGCCATGGAATTAGGTCACCCTCAAAACAGACTCACAGCCTATGCATGGCCAATACAATCAATGTACTGCAGCTGGATGATCAGCAACTGTGCAGCTAAGCTAACAAGTATTGCAAGGTCATTTAATATAATTTTCTTTCTGTTACTCATAAGATTCAATTTTCACAATGATGTAGCGCCCACCAATGGATTTTATGGTCGCTCTACAAATATGGAATTAAACCCCAGAAGCAAAGTTATTCAGCATTCAACCAGTGCCAGAGCTAGGAAAAAAGGTAAGTCTTTTCATGTCTAATTTATACTTAAGTGTCTTGATTTCATTGTTTAATCTTAACTATATGCCTCTATTGGACACGACTGAAATGTGCCTTCAATACAACAATAAGTACATCAGAACAGGTAGTTCATGCAAGATGCTACCATGAGAAACAAAATATCTGTACATATGAGAAGGAAACACATCAGCAGAGCCAACCTGAGGCCACCAACTACACCAGACTAGAAATTTTCACAGAAATACATAGCTGTAGTTATTATAGAACTGGCAATGGAGTTCAGTAATCTGCACTAGGTTAAATTGTTCTGAGGCAGTGGGAGTGATTCCACTAACTTCAGTGAAAATAGGAGCAAGTAAAACAAGAGGATCAAGAACCTGGCATCATTATTTGTTTTTCTGGTTTGTTCTTGCAATGGTGCTTTACCCCTGTAGCAACACTACCTGAAGATTTAACAGGCTTTCATACTGCACTTGCAGGACTTACTTCACTGAATTCAATGTCCAGTATTTAACCCTGTCTCCATGCTTCCGAGGGACAGTACTCATGCACCATCTCCACAATGACTTTTATAATACTTTTTAGTTTTTTATAATTAGTGGAGCAAAAATAATTGTGTTTCTCATTGTCCATTTCCCTCATTATTATCTCTACAAAGCTTTGAGAAGGAAGTTCTAATTCCTGTTCCTTCTATTAGTTCTTCGGCAAAGCACTGTCTAATACACATACAGTAACAGCAGCTATACTTGTCATGGCCAACAAAGTAACTGAATAAGGATGGCAAATTCATATGATCACAAGATCATATGATTACAAGCATCAGTCCCACTGGTTTCTATGGATATCTGCTCCAAAGCCACTTAAAAGCTTTGGAAATTCTATCTGGAAATTATTCTTTAAAATAATTTTTAGAAAAGAGAGAGGATCTCCTCCTTAGAGCCTAAACGTTGCAAAATTTCAAAGCTTGAAGTATGAGCTTCTTCCAGCAAGCATTATCCTTGGGAGGCAAGTTCACAGCATCATTCCACAACCGTTTCTAAGATGCCACAAAAACATCAGTACCTATTTTAATGTGTTTATTTCCTTTATACACCAGCCATTCATACACCTCATCACTGATGCACAGGGTGTCATGTTTAATACAGAGATCAGCTATTACTTGGAGCTCTTCCAGGGTAAAAACCTGGGATATGGGAAAAGTAAAGGAAAATACATTAATCACAGTATTTAAGGCATTCTTTGAAATTAAAGCGGTGTTAAAGCAGGACTCTTACCTTGCCTATCGGGTTGTGTGGGGTATTCAGAATAATTGCTTTTGTTTTGGAATTAAATTTATTTGCAAGTTCAGCAGGATCTAAGACCCAATCAGCACTAGATGCAGAGTTTCCATCATTTTTCTAAAAAACAAACAAACAAACAAACAAAACAAAAAAAAAAAAAAACAAAGCCACAATAAATTTATATGTGACTTTAATACATGTTGCAGCCTAAAGAGAGCTGCTCAACTTATCACTCTCTAATACTTTCATAGCCATGTGTGACAACCTATCCAATCTGTCTTGCTCACCTAAGAGAAGGTTGTTCTAGGAACAGCTAAATTATTATGACAGTGGCTGTACTCCTCTGGCCACTGTCTGTCTTAAAGCCCCTGCAGGAATTGGTTTCCAGGATCTTGTTGCACACATGCTGATTATTACAGTGTGTAATGCAGAAACCCCAGTCACATGTCAGGAGAGTTTACAGACTTGCCAGAGAATAGAGCAAATGTGTGCTCGCTTGACTGAAAAGACTGATCACTGGGGGTTCAAGGTCTTTTCCTCCTCCTTAAACTAATGAAAATGGCCAAAGAGATAAAAATCTGTACTACTGAGTCTTTGGAGTTTATATACTACACAATACAGTATCCCCAGGGTATTACAAATGGTTAAGAAGTTTGGGCCAGTTGGTACAGAGAGCATGGGACATGGCCACACTACCCTTGTGACAGCTGCAATGACTGGGAGAGGTCCAGACCAAAACAAGGGTGTGAAACAGAAAATGCTTGGAGTTGCCCTGTCATTTGAAACATTCCTAGAAGATGGACTTCCAGAGGAACAGTCTCACCTACTCCCACTGCAGTCCTGAAGGTTTTGTCACTCTGTGTTGTTCTGATTTCATGGTGTTCCTGCAACAGTGCTGCCCAACGAGGCCCTCAGCCCTTCCCGTGCAAGGCTGCTGGTTGCACAAGGCACAGCTGGCATACAGAACAATCCTTGCAAGCTGTGGGCATAATGCCAGCAGTACCAATTTGACAATTAACCTATAGCCTATTTGACAATAAAGGAAACAGTAATTCTTGTATGTATAGCAAACACATCTACTACATGATCAGTCTTTATTTAGCAAGCATATTTTGGAAAAGAAACTGTATTCTGTCATTGTAGGAATTGCTGCAAGGATCAGGAACCAAACCTTTTGAAAACCAACTGACAGAGACATTGCACTGATACATGGATCCCCCTTCCATAATTTGCACTAAAAACTGAAAAAAGCAGTTTTAATCAGCTTTCAGAATGCACAAATTAAAGCAAATAAGAAACATTGTTGCACCTTCTCCAACACTAATAAAATATTCTCTTTTGGATTATCATGGTCTCAGACTTACACTCTAGCAATCTATCTCATTTTTATGTCATTTGATATTACAAAAAATGATAAAGAAAAGCATCATATAGATGTTCATCAAACTGTATTGAACATGGATGAGAAACTTTATATAATCAGTAATTTTTAAAAAGTTACTCACACATCTTAGTGGGATAAAAACAGGCTTTGCACCCGCCATCTTTACCATTGGCTCATAACAGTCATAAAATGGCTCTATTATTATTACCTGAAATGACAATCATCAGTATCAGAAACAAAGAGTTTACTGTGCATGATAGAACTATTCCAAACAAAAGAGACTATCAGAGCAACAGAAAAGCAAGTGGAGAATACAAGTGAAACAAATGAAACACTGAAAGCAAAATATACAACAACACAAAAAGGTTTTGTCCACTATGGATAGAAATATTCCTGTAAAATGACTTTTTATATCATTGTCAAAAAGGCAGACATCAGTAATAGTGAAGAGCTGAGTCATCACAGCTAGTATGGTAACTAACAAACTTTTTTGCTACCTACCTTGCCACCATGCAATGGCTCAAAACAGAACCTCATACACAATGGTTACCCAAACACCAACAATTCTTTGTGCCACCCTTAGTTGTCTGTTGCAGACAACATCCCACATGTTTTCTCAAATAAGAAATCAGTGTGTTTTGTGTCACCTAACAGTAACAGTGATAAAGAACCTGCCACAGATACCCTAAGCGTGAAAAAAGGTGTTTGTAAATTGATGAGTGATAGGAAGACATCCAAAGGACAGTCTCCTAATCACAGCTTCTGAAATCATAAGTCAGATGTACAACTGTAAAAAATCAAACCAATAGGGACAGAAAGAAGCCCCAACATTAACTTATATTTAGAAGGAGACAAATAAGAAAAAGACTGTCATGTCTGCAAGTATATGTGAATATTTCCAGTAAAAACTTACTTCATCTCCCTCTTCAATTAGTGCCTGTATTGTACTAAAGAGAGATCCATAAGCTCCCACAGTCACCAGGATATCTGTGAGAGGATCAATCTTTCTTCCACAAACTTTCTCATAGACTTGAGACAAGGCTTTCACCAGTGATGGATGTCCCTGTTCAAAACAAAAAGAAAGTAACTGATTGGAGCCTGCCTGACAAGGTATAAAGCCTGTGTTTGGGCTTTTTTCTACGTGTACCAAACAATTACATTTTGAAATAGAAAAATAGAACATTAGCCCTCAGTGCAAATGGCTGTTAACAGGTAACAGGGTTTAAACTTTTTGCACACTAGGAAAGAAAAGCTTGTTTTCAATTTATTTGTATCTACTCAGAAATTCTTTTTCTGTCTGGTGCTTTTTAATTTCTTTCATATTATCACATCTCAGAGTAGGTCCAGATAGCCTATAGCCTAGCTAGGACAAGAGACAGAAGGAGAGAAGAGAATACTCTGACACTAATTCACCCTCACCTCCTTTTGAGTCCCTTTCAGCTCCTTCTGTTTCCTTTCTTATCTTTCAACTAAAAGTATTTGGTGCAAGAAAATCTTTTAATTGTATTTATATATTGCTGATAAATAGCACTTGTGATCAAAATATTTATTCATATAGTCACATCCCAAACCCCAGAGTACCATTCACCATTTGTGTGCCCTCCAGGAACATGGCAGTTAACATACTCTTCTCAAAATGTGCAAATAAAAAGAAAACAAACATGCAACAAAGAGCATATACAACACAGAAATAAGAAGACGCAATTCTGTTTATTCAGGAAAACTGCAAGATTCCTACTTTAAAAATATTTTTTTCTTTTGGGATGCCAGGTAGAAGTAGAAAACAGCTCCTTGAGAAAATGCAACTATGTAACAAAAATCCTCGCAAATATTCAACATTATATTTTGACACACAAGGCATTAAATCATTAACCCTTCTATAAACAAAAACATTACCATAAATTAAGGCTTACAAATCATTGCTGATTCAAATGACAGCCATTTCTTGCCATGAGCCAGTCAGCAGGACAGGAATGCTGCAGCACCCAAGCCACATCAGGCCACTCTATGGTCCTACAGTCATTGAGAGCTCTGAGTTCAGCTGACACAATGGCTCGGTTCTCAGATGGATGGCCATCATTCACTCTCATCCCTCCCACGTGTGCTACCACAAATACTTGTGCTCAAAAACCTTAGAAGTGCACAAGTTTGCAGATGAAGTACAAAGGTTGAATATGGGAATATGAGTAAAAATTCCTCTTTAATTACTATCTGCAGTATATATACAAATATCCATAATTATAATGGGAATATTAAACCATTTGGATATAAAGAATAAAGTGACAGAAATAAGTACTGAACAATTCCGTGCATTAGGAAAATTATATTTATGCTTGATTTGCAAATAGTTTTACAGAATCAGTCTGCAAATATTTGTCAGAAGGTAGACTTGGCGTGGTTTCAGCTTGACATAGCTGAAATGTTCTTCTTAGTAGCTGGTAAAGTCTGTTACAGTTCAGCAGCCAGACACAACTGCAGCCCATGTTCTCTGTGACCTTGTCCACTGTGCCAAGGCTCCTCCAAAACCTTGTCTGCTTGGTGAACAAAGACTTTTCAGATACCATATTGTGGGTTATGTACACAATAATGCTTAGCCCAGAACTTCACTTAGTTCAGGATATCATTTGCATGTATCTGACATAAAATAATTGCTTTATTCTTTCAAGTCCACATAGACAGAATTTTTTGTTATGCGTGTATATTTATATGTATGTATATATGTGTGTATCTCATTCTTGCAGAGACTCTTTGGACATAGCTAAAGGTCCCTTTTGTGGCTTGGCCTTAGACCTGCTGTGTCACCCTGGAGCTGCCCAGTGGAGACTGGGTTATGTCTAACTATGGTTAGCATTGCAGAGCCTGATCTGGGGACTGACTTCCTGGCTTGTTCTCAGGTGAGCTGAGCTGCCTCAGCCAGTATCTCTGGGCATGCCTTGCTCCCCAGGGCAGAGCTGCCCAGTCCTCCACTCTGCTCACTGTGAGAGCTTGTTCTTTAGGGAAGTGCTGGCCACTGCTGCTCCCCATCATTTCTAATCCATGCAGACTCTCAGGGAATAGGCAAAAAGTTATGTTGGAATATGCACACAGTGATACCATAAGTACCAACACAGTTTCTGGCCTAGTGGCCTATACAATGCTTCTCTGCCCCTGTTGCATAACATGGTCAGCTAGAAAAATACTTGATAGACTCCTTAGGGTCTTGTAGCAGTCCTGGCACATGATTCTTATTTGGTCAATACAACTTGTCACGAAACAAAAGACAGACAAACCAAACAACGAACTGATCATACCAAAACAGTAACAGTCCCCTGGAATACCCTGCCTTGGACAATGATAAATGCCATATACTCACACCCAGCTCAAGACAGAAACTCTACAGGCCAGCTTCAGAACATGTAATAAATATATTCTAGGGACAAAAACTTCCTGTTTTCATCTCTTCCTAGTCTCCACTGAAACCTACTAAGTTCTGTAGGTGAATCTCTTCTTGATCCTAGAGGTGCTGTCTCAAGTGGTATCAAGTATTTCTTTCTCATTCTCCCATTGTACTGTCTGATTTATGTTCTCACTGACCAAAGTCAGAGGTAAATGTATAACCTACACTCTTTAAACTGAATCAGCTCCTCAGAGACCTCCCATACCTGCTCTACCATTCTGCTCTTGCTGAAGGATTCTGCCTCGAAGAAGCCTACACAGGGGAAGTACATTAGTAACAGATAAGGCTACTAGATGAATTTAATTTGGGACATATCTATGATCTATAGATAAAACTAATTTAAAGTTATTTTTTTCCCTGAACTTGGGTCCTGGAGTTCCACAATACTTACAAAGCCTCGGGTGTACTGGTTCAGTCTGTCAACTGCTGCTACCTTTGCCAGCTCTTCTTTAACATAGCTGGGAGGGGATATATCAGGAAGACCTTGACCAAGATTAACAATTGAGGGATCTGCTGCCACCTTTGTAAATTCAACCCTGGAAGGAAAAGCATCTTAAAGTTAACATACCAGATAAAATTGTCTTTTTATTCATTAGCACTGGAAGACAAAACAAAAGTATTTCAGTTGCCAAATTTACAGCAATGGGGACAGGTTTAAGTAGAATGGAGAGCTGAGGGCTGAAAAAATGTAAGTGATCACAGGAGTCAGAGGGCACCCAAGAAAAGATTGATGGTCTGCATCCATAGAACAACATTTCTGGTAGAAGTGTGCTTAGATGTGCAGATACACAAACTCACAATTACTCTGGATATATGCAGAAATTGAATACCAGGCATGTTAAATGTCCTAAAGATTAAAGTCAGTGAATTGAAGGTGTCATTTAAACTACACAGTCACCTCAGAGTGCTATAATTTTTTAAAGTAATTTTAGGCAACAGACTGTTTCAGGCTGCCTATTAACTGTTTCTAATAGTCTGCAGGATCCTTGAACAATTTTTCCTTCCTCCCTTCACAGGTCAGCTCTACATTTTACTCTTTCCTCCCTGCTGAAATGTTAACAAGATTTAAAAAACAAAACAAAACAACCCTCTCCCCATCATAACACTTCCCACATAGCATCACAGTCCTGTCAAAAATGAATACAAATTGCTAAAAATTAGCTTGAGGCTGAATCATCAAAACACCTTGTGTATATGTACACAACTAATGCAACACATATATACAACTAAGGTAAGCCCAAAATGTCTTTTCACCAACTAGGAAAATTCCATATTTATGAGTGATGGCAATATTGCTGTAAGACCAATTTAATACCTAGAAAAAGATGTATTAAAAATAATGAGCCAAATTATAAAACAAGTATAAGGGCTTATTATAAAACAAGTATAATGGCTTTAACAAAATCTGACTTGGTTGGTAAACACAAATCAGGTGTAATTGAAACGCATTATTCAACATGTGCTTAAATTAACATTTAAATTTGAAAAGCAGCTATACTACAATGCCCATGAATTATATTTGTCTTACATGGTTTAACAGATGAAGAGAAGCCCAAGCCTAATATTTAAAGCTCAAAAATAAAAATTAATAATACCTTTAATTGAATTTAAGTCACTGCTTCTATATAATATATTCCAGCAGAGATAGCAACTGCCATGTATCTTATTATTAGCAATAATTATCTTTCTGGAAAGAAAATACATCAGCCAAGGACATTTTCTGAAATTTGCAGATATTCTCTTATTCCCCTCTTACTTACCACACATTGCTATCAAGGCCTTCAATTCGTCTTGTATTTTTGTGTCTGAAGGGCATTGTCTGCAAGATCAAAACATACAGACAGAAGGGTTTTGTTAAGAAGGACAAAGTATGGTATTGTTGGATTCAGCATGAAAACCCTCCTTCATGCTTTCTCAAATATACCATTGCCAGCTGAATTCAGTAATTACACAGAATTATAGACATGTTCTTTCATTAAAGCTTCCATAATAGCTTGAATTCAGACTGACAAGAAAATACACAAAAATGTCCTAAATTCTCATTCATCATTATCTAAATCCACTAGTGCATCTCTAAAACATTGCATGAAATATGAAATAGTTTTCTCTGTGGAGCCGAAGGAATACTTACTGCAGAGGTGGAGTGTTTGATGGCTCTGGAAAGCCAATCTGTTCTTAGCTTAACGCCACGGCAACAGAAGTTTCGTGAAGCAAGAAACATGCCTGCATAATAAATAAGTGACCTGAAAAACCTTACAGATTCTAGGAAAGAGCTGCTACACATCACTAAGCAATTTTAAGACAAGATCCTCTCCTCTTCCCCCAGTGATTTTGTTTCAATTAAATAAATGCTACCAAATGATTTCCTGGTCACAGATGTAAGCATAGAGATTGAAACTCTCTAATAGACAGGGCTGAAAAATGTTTCTGAGCGTCATCTCAAAGGAAGGTTTCCTTTATTTGAAAACATTGATTTTTCTTTTCTTTGAATAATAGCTAAGACTAAATGCAATTCAAGCTTCAAAGTCTCTGTTAGAATTCTTGTGAACATGTTTGTGTAATAAAAATTGCTATTAAAATTGCTAAAATAGAATATAAAAAGAGCCCAATTTTTTTAAAACTTACACATCTTTAAAACTTGTCTCCATTTCAAAGTGCTTCAAGTCAGGTATGCTGAAATCAGGATAATTAAGATGACCAGTTACACTGGAGAGGGAGGCCTATGAACTTTATGTAACTACAATAAGTTTTGTCACAGTGATTTGGCAAACATTAAGTATCTCCCACAGCTGAAAACAGCTAGAAAAGGCACTTTGTGTAGAGTAACATCATTCACAGACTGGAGAAAATGTGTCCTGTTAATTAATAACTATCAAAAAAGAAATAAGAACTGGTACTTCATGCAACTATTTCCAGAAGATACTTTAAAATATATACGTTAGATTACATTGCCACAATGACTGAAATATGTTAGACACATGGAACCCACAAATCTAATGTCAGAAACACAGTAGCCACAGCAGCATAATTATTAACTTTGTTTTCCATCATTTACTCATTAAAGGGTACATAACTTCTGTTCCCCGCCCCTGGCTTTGCTACCTGAGAAGAGGAAGAGAACAAAAAAAAAAAACCAAATCATACTATTTGTATTAGAAACAAAGGAATGTCATTGCCTCTTAAAATGATACCATGTGAGCCTCATGATAAAACGTAAATCAACAGCACAGTAAAAGATTGTTTTCATTAAGAAGAATGCTTTTAGTCCAACAAGAAAGTGTCCTTTACACTTATTAACTAATAGAAAAGGCCAGTCAAAGATGCTTCAATGCCTAAGTTTTAAAAGTATGCTGATTTTGCCTTTGTCTTACTCTTGTGCTACAAACTCAGTCCCACTTCTGAAATTAGGGTCTTTCTCACACACTACTGAGCTGTGGCCAACTCAGTTAGACCTTCAAAATAGCCCCATAATCCCATTGCATTTAGCAATCTGCAAGTAAACAATTTATGTTCATTTACAAGAAGAAACTCTGCTAGTCTGAGGACTAATAAAAGTAAACAGCAAGAAAATCTTTGACACCAGTCAGCAGATATTCTTAAAGACACAGAAGAAATACATGTGCTTAAAAAAGACCAGAAAATCCATTTCAATTGATTTCTAATACCACTTAGCATATTCAAGGTTATCTTTGAGAATAACTACGCAAAATCAAAAATATTATTAAGGTCTCTATTGTTCCCCTTGTCTAAGGTTACAAAAACTACTTGTGTAACATACTGATGGTATCTTAAAACATAACCATGACATTGGTGCTGTTCCCCAGGATCAGACCAAAGAGAGCACAACTCTTGCAGCCCACTGTGAACACTTGCAGTTGTTAGTGGAGAGAGACAAACATGCATATCTTTGCCTGTTTCATTTTGTATTGAGAAATATAAAACTTAAACAAAAAACATGCAAGCCTTACATGCAGAACTAACTTGCAAGTAAGAAAAATTACTGACAATTGTAAATATTTCCAGCATTAGTGCCATGGTGCACCAAAAAACAGAAACATTATTTGACACGAGGCAATCACACAAAAGCACCACACTGCATGAGCAGGAGCAGACCTGTGTTAACTGTGGTGTGGTCAATCTCTACCTGCCTAAAATACCGAAAGAAAAAATTATATCCACCTTTAATACCACAGAAATGTAGAAACTGGGAAAACTTTATGAGGAACATAATGGAAACGACTTTGCTGAACAGCCTCAGTAAGAATGGGCACTGGCATGTAACACTTCTCCCACTGTTTCTATCTTTGTGACACTTTTCCAGTGAAAACTGAACAGCATTTGTTCAGACTCAAGAGACAAGACTACTGAGCATTAAATGAAAAAGCCTCCCATAAAGTACTTTTATGACTTATTTTATTTCTAAAAATGCCGCTTTTCTGATCTGTAACTCTGAGTACCTCCACTTAGACTTTAAGTATGTCAAGGGAAAGGCCTCCTTAACATAACCACATATACTCCCACACACTGATCCTAAAAAAAAAAAAAGAAAAAGCAAGGCCTACTCCTACTCTTTTTTCCCAAACACACACATTCCCAGTATAATTTTATATGACATGTTAAGACATACCACAGGCTCAAGAGAGTTACTTTCACGATGAATGCACTCTCAGTTATTACCCCATATATGTTTTAGCACAGCCAAGTATGCGTAAAACACATCAATGAGATGGTTTCTATTATCCTGAGTTTTTATCATTGGGATAAAAGGTTTCTTCCAAATCAGGGAAGTTACACAATGCCAGGCAGCCAGAGAAGTACTGCAAACCCCATTTCAACGCTCTTCAAAATGTGTAAGGTTCTTCAAACACAGAAAATGCACTGATCTTTGTGGGGGAGTAAAAAGAAATATTTATTTCTTTCTTAGTCTTATTAATGTTTCTTTTTTCAATTTTGGAGTCAGACATCAGCACTTTGGCCAAGAGTCATGTCTGCTAAACCCAGAAATTAGATAAGAAATTCTTTTCATCCCATTCTAATTTTCAGTGCTCTGAAGCATTCATGTAGTGAGTCCTCCTGGAATTCAGGCTTGCATATCCATAGAGAAAACAGGAAAATTAACATGTTAGAGGAAAAGGGATAACAAATTACTACTCCTACAGCTTTCTATATTTTTAGAGGACTGAGAAATAAGCAAGGCTTACAGAAAGACCAGTGCCATAAATGTTTTTAGTGCAACTGGTAGCAACATTCTGGTTGCTAATTGGGTTGAAACTCAGGTTTGGTACTTAAATTAGACTGGAAGATATAATTTGACTTGGTCATGGGAAAGAGATGAATACATCTATGTACTAACAATCATTTAGTTCATGCTGTGCTTTCTAACTGTTCCAGCACAGATACAATCTCTCCAGCAGAAGAGTTGTAGGCTCTTCTGCTCCCTTCACAGCTGCCCAACCTCCTGGTCATACAGTACCCTGACCTTGGGATGCTGCTGAACCTCTGGGGCATTTTTTAAAAGTTACAATTTTGTAATTAATTGATTTTTCTCCTTTGAAACAAAAGGCCAAATGCTCCTGATCCTTCATTTTTGAGCTTCAGTTATTCCATCTCTAAAAAAACCATGTCACAGAGCTCGAATGACACTTGGTCTGACCCCTTAAGCTGCTGCATTTTTTCAGGTAACAAATAGTTTCATTTTACTGTGGATCCTCAGTGACAAACATTACTACAAACACTGAAAGCCTGTCTGCCACCACAGTAATGTCATAATGTAAATATAAACGTTATATTTGTACCGGGCTTCATATTTTTGGATATGCAAATCTAGAAAAAGTTATACCTCAGCTAAATGCTGTCAGGACTTTGAAGGACTGTCTCTTCTTGTTGTCTAGAGGATGAAAGCCCTGGAGAAAGAAAAGGTGCCATCTTACCAGTGGAGGGCTCTCCAGGACTTTTTTTCCTACCACCTATATGCAATAGATGGCTTATTGAGCCAAGAGAACTGTTGCCAAAATCACTGTACTCAGGAAAGTTGGGCAAAGGCACTGAACTTAAAACCTTCTGTTTGAGAAAAATTTATCACAGCAGTCAACATTTTGTCACTTCTACTTCCATAATCTACAAGGAACGGAGCAAACTGTGCGCGGAGAAATAAATTTTACCAGACGGTTCAAGGAGCGGGATGAGGTTGTGGGGTTTTTTCTTACTTTCCCCCCCACCTCGTAGAGCAGCTCTACCATGCAGCCACTCTGTGTCGCGCTTACGCTCCCACACACACGTGTTTGCAACCTGCAGCACGGGGCTGGGGCGGCCGGAACCCGTCGGGCACCAAGGCCGCCCGCCCTCACCCACAGGCCCCTAGGGCAGAGCCGGGGTTCCCCGGGCCCGGCCCGGCCGCTCTGCGGGACAACAAACGCGGCCACCCCGAGCTCGGGCTGGGAGCCGCCTCCCCCGCAGGCGCTCGGCGGAGGGCAGCGCCTCCGCCCCGGCCGGCGCCGCCACACTCGCCACACTCACCACCCCGACACCGCCTCCGCCGCCCGCCGCCGTCGCTGCCGATGGGGCGGGGCCGCCCGCCCCACCGCCCTGAGGGGTGGAGAGCGCCCATCCCTCCCGTTCCTCCAGTCCGAGGGCCGGAGAGCTCCTGTCCCGCCCGTCCCGCCGCCCTGAGGGGCGGAGAGCGCCCATCCCTCCCGTTCCTCCAGTCCGAGGGCCGGAGAGCTCCTGTCCCGCCCGTCCCGCCGCCCTGAGGGGCGGAGAGCGCCCATCCCTCCCGTTCCCCCGGCCCGAGGCCGGGTCCGCCCGTCCCGCCGCGGGTGAGGAGCTGCTGCGGGCGAGAGGGCCGCGCGCAGTGCGGAGCAGCGACAGGGAAGAACCAAGGCTTAGAAATGTCTCTCTCTCCCCGGTACGTTATGAAACTACACACACACGTGTACGTAGCATCTCCCAAACATCATAAAACTCGGCGCTTTCTTGGGAAAACTGGGCTAACTGGTTACCTTTCTTGGGCTTTGGCCTTTCTGGAGGGAATAAAGTGTCAAAATTGTAAGAAATTATCTCATGCCTAAGTTTACCACTTATAAGGAAAAAAATGAGATTTTCCAGATTTCTTAAGGCATTCAATAAACTCACAGAATCTGCATTTTTAAGGTTCCCTTTCACAATCAGGATGGAGACTTACTCAATTTGTAAATGAAAAAGTTCCCTTCAATCAACCTCTCATCATCACCAAATTTGATTATTCAGTTAGATATATATATATATATATATATGCAATGTCTTTACAGCTTACTTTTCCTGCTCTTATAAATCTTTATAGAACTGGTTTGCCTTAATATCAACACCATTGTAATTATTGTTTACATCATTGCATATCATTGTTTAAGAGAAAGGCCGTACCACTCAAATTAATTTTTTATGCTAAGTCCCATTATGATTCTGCAGAGCTGAAAGAACCCACAAATCAGATTTTACAAGGGTCTGATATGACCTACTGTCAAATACATTTCTTGCTCAAAAATGTTCAATAATACAGATAAATATTTTTGAAAGAACTGTACAAGCCAGTGAGAAAATAAGCAAGTCTTCATTGTTTCTTTTTAATGTGGATACTAAAAGGTTCTCTGATGTGTCAATAAGAATCACAAAGATAACAACTACGGGCAGAATGCAGATATAAAATGGGATATATTTGCATATCATTACCATATGTATTGTGTTATCTATATAATCATTGCATATATTCATAGAAAAAGAAAGAGTAAGAGCTGATTGAAGAGAACTAATTTCATAGAACAAACTAGAACACTCTTCTTGGATGTAGAAATACTCTGACGAGGCCAGAACAATACAGCAAAATTAAGAAACAAGTCCCAGCAATTATTTTAGATCCTAAATAAGACACAAAAAAAAATGAACACTTTTTAAAAAAATTTTTTTAATGCTTCTTGAGAATTCTAGTGGTCTCCAAATGCAGTCCTCTGGCAGAGAGGACATCTGCAAGCATGCACTGGAGGG
Source organism: Pyrgilauda ruficollis (assembly GCF_017590135.1). Taxonomy (NCBI): domain Eukaryota; kingdom Metazoa; phylum Chordata; class Aves; order Passeriformes; family Passeridae; genus Pyrgilauda; species Pyrgilauda ruficollis. The sequence continues at coordinate 4,109,104 of NW_024527710.1, read as the reverse complement.
CAGCAGATCCCAACCTCTGCTATGTCATGAGGAGCTTAAAAAGGGGAAAAAAGAAACTTTAGCCTACTATTGGCCTTTTGTTCCATTGATGTATGTATGACTTATGTACAAAGCTGTCAGGGGGTAGTCCATGAACTGTGATACTCCCCAGGCTTCTGCATCATCCTAGGCCCATGATACAGACAGCTGAAGGGATGTTGGGAAGATTCTCCTGGTGCATCCTCAGATGATGAAACAAGCACTGTTTGAGTCCTTGCCCTCAGTGCTGCGCAGTGTTCACCAGGCCAGCAGAGATGGTCTGCTGAGTGCAGGAGGTTTTGAGTATTTTCTGCTCCAGCTGGCACTGACATTTCCTCTCTTGCAAGACTGTGACTCTTGTAGGTGTTACAGAATCTTTTGAGCATGTGAGTTAATGGGATCCACTGCAGTTTAACTCACATGGCAAAGACAGCAGTGTCTGTTCATTTAGTTATAATTCTGTAGCCTCTGGTGCAACAGGTTTGGTTTAAATTTCAACAGAAGTAATATGAAAACCATATAAGAGGTCCAACATCTGCAACAATCAAAGTCTGCTGTAGTTGTGGACAGCTATGAAAATTGTAGTTGCTACCTATATGCAGTAGCAATTTTTCAAATTCTTCCCCCAGAAGGACAATTTTTTTAATGTAATGGTATTTTGTGCTTTAAGCAGGAAATCCTCACCTTGCATATCAGTCAGATGATCTTGAAGGAGGCCTGTCTCATCAGTGATAGAGAAACTGAGTAAGCAGTCCAGCCTTCCTACACTTTGAGCAGTATGTAGGTCCAAAACTTCTGTTTCAAAAATCACTAACTTAAAAGAATTTTACAAGTTTTGGCACGGCAGGGAAAACAGGAGGAACACTGAGCCTAATGATTAAATACATTGTCTGATGAATACAGCATTCAACAGTTTTCATAAACTTACATCAGTCCTGAAACCCAGGGGTCAGCTAAAGTAATAAATTTAGGTGTGGTGAGGCATTTGCTTTTTTTAGATTTATCTTTCATACGTAAAAATGTTATCTATTTCTATATTTTAAAAGTAACTTTGCCATCACCCAAATTTAACTTTCCTGACCTTTTTTAAGGACTCCAAGTATCTTGTACTGAGGTTCCGTTTGGAAGCATCTCACTCATTTTGTAACTGCTTAATAATGCCTCCTCAATTTTTGATAGAAGTCTACCATGGCAGCTTCAGATATTCCCATTCATTAGAAGCAAGAATTAGTGCATTTTTAGTCTAATTTCTTTTCATATAATCAAGCTCCATTTTTCTTTTTTTTAATATGAAAGGAGGTCAGGAGTTTCTACACTTCAAAACTGATTAGTGAGGCAGTTCAATTGAAGAGGACAAAATTACTTGGCAGAATTTGGGTGCCCAAGCACACTATTAACAGTCCATAAAAAATCAGCTGACTTCAGCTGTGTTTTGTCCATCAGAGTTTTCTACCCTAGCTGCAGTAGATAGGACTCTAATAAACCTGTATCTTGGTCAAATCAAAGTAGAGATGTAAACCATAAAATCTAAATCAGCTTTCCCTTGGTATATAGCCAATACTTTCCAAAATGGTATTACACAAGTCATAAAAATAAAACATTATATGTGGCAGTTCCAAAAGGCAGGTATGTGTGGTAATTTCCTTTTTATATGAATTTAAGGCCCTAAAGATTTTTTTTGTTTACAAGAAAAAGCATTTAATTACTGACGGGACATACAAGTCTTTGTCACAGACTTGTTTACTAACAAGAAATGGACAAAAGCCTATTTTTCTCATTACAAAGTCAACTGGACAGCAGATGAGAGAATCTCTTTGCTCACAATTCATCTTCTTAGTGTCTTCCTCTATTGCTTTGCTCCCTCAGAATTGCACAGCTATGCTTTTCAAGCCCTGCTTCTCAAGCAGAAGCACAGAAAGGCAGGCTGGTGTCTGCAGCAGCTCGGTGTCCTGTACTCGTGCCTGTGCAGTGGGTTAGGCAGGACACCCACACACCTCTCAGCCATGGATAATTTGGAGTCTCTCGGGTGGGAGGGACCATCCTTACCCCCAGCCCATGGCCCTGCTGCCACTTCACAGTCTGCCATGGTGTGGCTGCAAGCCCTGCTCAAGAAAGAGTGTGAATCTTGTCTTTTGCAAACCCTTATTTGAGGAGATGAGGAATTAGTGTGCCATCTTGAAAAGAATGCAGGATAATACAGATAAAGAAGTACAGCCCAAATATCTCACGAGCCCAGCTTTATTCCTAAAGGCTGAGTCCTGCCAGCATCTGGATTGGAGAAGAGGATGTGACTCTGCTCCCACACTGTGTGACTCACACTGGATTGCATAAGGGAAGTCTAGGAAGCTGGAAATACTTCAGAGAGAATTTCCCATACTACTCAGAGTATGGAGTATTAAACAAATGCATAGGATTTTTCAGTCATTTGGGGTGAGCTGTATGACACGTATCTGACTACATTGTTTTGTGGTTACACATTCCAAATATATGCCAAGGAACTCCCCATAACCGGTTGTGCTGTAAGCATTTATTTTGATTCTCATTAAAAAATAATGAGTTTTTCTTTTCTTTCCTGGTAGGCTGCACTGTTACAATTTGCTTATCAGATAGTAGTTACTGTATAAGCTTGGCACTGTTTAAAAAAAGGCATAATAGCCAATTAATGTGATCCTGGAATTCAGATTATACTTGCTTTATTGCCTCTAAAGATCTAATCTTAGAAGGTGCTGAGAGGACTCCAATTTTAAATGACCTCATACATTTTTAATGAAAGTGTGAGAAAGAAAATTGAATGCAACTGCAGAGTGAAGTGGGTGTTGGAAAGCTCTAGCATTTCTTAGCAGTAGCCACAAACAATTAGTTTATTATTTGGATATTTTTAATACCACCAATGCTGATCTTATATTGTGTCTATGTATCTTTGACTGCATTATAAAATTAATATTTTTATATTGTGAGGGTTTGTGGACAAAATTAGCTTCTTCCCCCTGTAGAATCATGCCATTAATAAAAATGAAAGAGGGTATGACAATGGAAGTATGTTCTGACAAATTCCAGAGGTACCTTCCCTGTATTTGAATTGAGGTAAAGATACTTTGGTATAATAGACCTTCTTGTCTTATTTTTCCCATGCTCTCTAGAAAACATAAAGCAAGTTTCTGTTGAGACATAGCAGAGACACTTTCTTCTTATGGGTTCCTCAAGTTAGCAGAAAATGATTGTGTGACATTTTTTTCTGGCACGGGCTTCAAATATTAGAGAACTGATGTGTACATGCTCTGGGGGGATATTTGGAATAATTTTTTCAGATAAATCACTGAACAGTCTCAAAATACACATTTAGAAAGAAGGCTGAAGGGAATGAGGCGATGATCCAAATTAAATGTGTGCTGAAAGACAAATAATTTGCCTTTGGTCTTTTGATCTAACAGCTTCCCTGAGCATCTGAGACTGCAAGGTGAGGAGCAGATACTGGTTTTTTGTAAGAGTAAGTTAAATGGTAAAGAGCCTATGCTGATAGATCCCAAATGGAGTGTTTCAAAATGATACAAAGCGAAACCTTGTAACTAAAAGTGTTTAACTGATCCACTTAATTTGGATAACCCCAAAGTGGGGAGAAATATCACACTAAACCAGGCTGCAGACCTGAGGCAGCAGCAGCTTCTGATGAAAAATTAGCTGGGGACTATAATCAGCAACATGAGAAAACCTGAAGGGAGTGACCCTCTTGGGCTGTCTGAGTTGAAATCAGGGCTGCATGTCTGAGGCCTAACAAGTAAAGGAACAATGATGACATTAAACAACACAGTCAGGAGTTCCCTACTGGGGGACTTCTGATTTCTAGCAAGCATAAAGTTGTCCCCAGACAAGTGCTGAATTCAAGAAATTCAAGACTTTGCAAGAATGCTGAGCAAACAGAAGTAGGCATTTATGGAATATTTACTAGGTGTAAATTTCTCACCCCTGTGCAAGGTGAATGAAATGTAAAAAATAAGATAGTATAAGTGAAAGAGGCCTAGGATAGTTGAGAGAAACCAGGATCTGCATAAGAATACACTGAAGTGTATTCCTGCAGAAAATTGTGTGATGTAGTGTTTCAAGTGCTAGATTCTTAATTGCATTTTTTGTGGCTTGTACTTGCAATGGAGTACAATGGAGTCAAAGCATTTTTTGAGCAATAGGAGTGAATGGTATTTGAATATTAAGGCACTGATTTTTTATTATTTGTCAGTAGCATTCTAGCAGACATACAGCAATTATTAGTAATGCGGTATTAAGTGTCAAATGTGAGCTGATAATGCCTATATGGCTGCTAGAGCCAAAAAACATTTATTTTGTGTTGAAAGATCTTGGAAGACAAATACTCATCTTATGCTGTCTACTTGGAGTCCATCTTAGAAATTCCTTGGAAAGTCTCAGACAGAGACTTTACCAATAACCAACAAGATGCAAGGATCACCAGGAGGCAAAAATTCAATACCATTGACACGACACAGAGAATCCGATTCTTCAGCATGAAAAAACAAGACAATGACTGGAAAACAACCTGCTTAGAAAAGCATTGCTTATGCCACCTTATGCAGTTGAGTTTGCTTTTTTATTTCCTTTTCCTTTTGTTGTTACTCAGAATGCCTCCTTAATCCTCACATTCTGGTTTCTTTATTCAAGCCCTATATTTCTTCTCCAAACTCTTTGAATACATTTTTTTTCCATGTGAAATATTTCTCATATGATATTTTCTAACTAGACCTTCTGTGTGCTTAGCACAGGCTTTGTTTTGAGCACAGATCAAGAACCACCTATCTATTTCCTGTTTTATAATGGTGGCTTATTCCAATTAACCTCATTATGGCTTTCAGCACTCTTACCTGTTCTACCTTTCAACAGTGAGTACCACCTTGATCCAATCTTTTGACATTTCTTCTGTGGAACAGAAAAAGTCTCTGTCTCTCTGTCTGCCTTTTCAAAGTAAATTTCACGAATGGGGAATTTTGTTTTAGAATTATATCTGTATTTTCTACTCCCCTTCTTCTGTCTTCAGCTTATTTATCTTCTTCCTATGTTTTGAAGTTCACTAAAAGCCTTCATTCAGTAGAATATGTGAACAGAATCTTTGTTCAGTAAAATGCTTAACTATGTTTTTCAATGGTGTTCTTACAAATGAGTAAGGAGCACGTGTACTACTGCACTGGGACCAGTTCCTGTCCTTGGGAAGGGCAAGAATTAAGCACAGTCTTATTCACGTATCTCTGCAGTTCTGTCTCCCCTTCCTTCTAACACCCTCAGCTGAGGACAATATTGCAACCACTGAATGACTTGAAGGCAAGACAGCTGTATCTGAATATAGTAGCTTCCATCAACCCCTGTAAAATGTCATACTCTGGTTATTGCAAGGAGTTTGGAACAGATGGCCAGGTAGGAAGTGTGGCACTCAATTAAAACTCACTGTAGCACCAACTTAGTTTTCAGAGAGTCACAAGAGGTGCAGGCAATTCTTTTTAACTGTCCTTTTTTTTTTTTTTTTTTTTTTTTCTGCATGGCCCTATATATTTACACACTAGAAAGAAATGCCTGATGATTTAGGTATAAGGTATTTTTATATATTCTTCTAATTTCATCTGGCATAAAGCTGTCAGGGTTTTGGAGGGAATATGAAATGTCAGACCCTGAGACTCCCAGGGGTCTGAGACTTTCACATATCTATGGCTTTGAGATACTCCTGTCTTGAGAAGTATACTGATATTTCTGTCCAGTTGATACTAGATTAAATTTTTATGATTATCCTATTCATGAATTATTTTGAGCTTTGCTAGTTTCGCACTGTCCCGCGCAGTCTGGGAGGAGCAGGGTCCTTGTCGGAGCGAGAGGCGGAGGGAGGCGCGCAGGTCCCTCCGGGCAGGCAGAGTGTGACTGCCCGCAGGACCGGCAGAGGGAAGTGTTGTTCTAAAATACCCGCCCCTGCAGGAGAGCCTTTGCTGGTCACTGCCAGCCACGCTGGTGCACCAGGAATCAACGATCTGGAGAGTAAGGAACATGTGATTTATAAATTGTCAGAAGACAAAGAAGCTTTAGCAAATGCCAAAAGAAGCAAGTGAGATAATAATCAGGATGTTCCAAGGAATTAAATGGAATTATATGAATAACTATGAAGCTGACATATTTTTTACTCTCTTAAGGAGAATAAATGGTAGTATGGAGTTTAGGAGTTAAAGAGTTGTGGTTGGATTGTGAAAGGCAGCTATAGCCTTTCATATGGAAGGACAGGATCCTGAGAATCAGATAGGCAGAAATGCACTTGGTGATCACAAGGCAAGTTGTCATAGGGTGCTTTATTTACAGAACAGGCTTAGCTTCAGATAATGCTGCCAGCATGATCACTGATCAAGATGCTGCTGCTCCTGCAACCCCAAGCACTGCTGGAGGGTTAAAAGACAAGAGAAATATCATCTCTGTAATATTAAAAAGAATTTCCAATAGAAAATGTTTTAAAGTGAAATTTTTAATGTATTGCCCTTTTAAATATACAGCACTTTCCTATGTCGCTTTCCCTTTCTTACTACATGGGATTTCCCAAAATTGTACAAGTGAAGGGGTTGAAGCAGATGCTCTGGATAGCCAATAGTCACACTGAGCATAACATTTTGAATCATTATTTTATATATATATATATATATATTTTCAAAGTTGTGTTTGTGACATCTAAATAGCAAGTTAAAAATGATCAGGGGATGGCAGGATGTGTGAAAGGAAGCTCAACTTTCACAGTATTGTCAAGCTGTTGTTTTTCAGTATCTTATAGATGGCTGTCACAAGCAAATAGAATGGGTGTTGGAGCTTGAAGGACATGTTCCAAATAAAGTTTGAAAAAGAGTGGAAGAAATTAATCCTGAAATAATTGTCACTAAGCTAACCTTAAAGATGAGCTTGATTGGCTACGTATACAGTGAGTAGCTGCCCAGCTAAAACAGTGCTGGTTTTGAGTAAGATGTTAACAAAATATTTCCTTTGCTCAGAGATCAGTGTGGTGTGACTGACGGATTGAGTCTTCCCCTTGTGCTTCCCTATGAGCTACTCAGTATCACAGTAAAGAACTAAACCTAGATAACTGTGCTGCAATCTTCAGCTCAAGCAATTATGAATCTTGTGAACATTAACTTCCGTGTTCTGACTTAATTCAGTCTTGGTTCTATAATTTAGTCAAACATGAATTTGTCTTCCTAGTATATTGCTGACAAAAAGAAAATACGGCAGATCCTGGAGAAAGACTTTTCATTTTTGTGTTAGTAGAAAGCAAGATTATAAAACAGATGTACTTTTATTTATTTTGCTCACGGAAGGGGGAAATAGTCCCCGTAAAACCGATTAAATAATTCCTCAGGGAAACCCTAATAGAGCAGAAAATTTGTCTCGATGATACAGCCAGCTAAGGAGGCGGCAGGTCATGAGACAAAAGGGAATTGGTCTCCTGGGAAGAGACTGGCCTGCTCTCTGCTGTTTACCAAACCTCACCAATGACTCTTGGAGCGGTAATTGCAGACAATGCCACGATGTTGACATCTTTGTGGTGACAGTAGCTGTTTCTCTGAGGTTAGATTACTATCAGCGTACATACCCTAAGTAGAAACTGTCAGCCTAAAACAAATACATTCCCTGCTAGGCTACCACCGGGACTGCAAACTAGAAAAACAGTCTTTTATTTTTTTTTCAACACACCTCTTCATTGGTATTTCTACAAGTTTGGATTAAAAAGTGCGGTTCCCTTTTATTTTAATTGGTTTCACTTTTGGCTCCAGTGCAATGCTTGTACTTCCTCACAAGCATTATATATTTTAATGTCTCTTTTAAATTGAAACTAACACTACTGGCTATATGTGTACTGAGTACATGTTTGAAAACTGTGAATATAATTTGAAAATTATTAGCTTTTGTAACATTTAGTGTCTTTGCTATTTAAAATGAAGATGGTTTTGTATAGCTGCAGAGAAAAGGATTTTTGTGTTTCACGGAGGAAAAGCAATATTTTGAAAATAGTCCCTCTTCCCACGAAATTGATGACTGGACAGAGAATAAACATTCCCATAGCAGAGCCAGTGTAAGGAGTGTAATTATACTGTAAATAGAGTTTAGATAGATCCTTGCAACGGCGTTACTACTAATGAAAATATGTCAGGACAATTACTTGAATAGATTGAGCTGTTTGCACGACTAAGAGGAGGGAGACAGAACCCATTTGTCCCAGTTTTTGTAGAAATCTAGGTAGGAATTAAAATTTTCCTTCAGGCTTTCATGCATTTGCCCAGCAGAACTGGCCTCTTCAGACATCTGGAGAAGGGAGCTGCAATGCCCACCAGAGGAGGTGCAGTAGGAAAGTCAAATGAATTATGACTTTTTAAAAACGTTGTGATTATTTGTGAACTTTATAATATCGGTATCAGGTTTTTAGTGGAACTAAGAGCCATAGAAGAGTCTGGCCGCACCGACTTTTGACTGTTCCTGTCAGAAAGGGTGGCCGGCGCTGGGTGTCCCTGGCCCCGGAAGGAGACCCCCGGTGCAGCAGGACCTACGCAGCGGCGGTGCCGCGGCCGGGGCGGGAGCTCATCCCGAACGCACCCGCGCGGTACCGCTCCCCGGCATCCCCGGCATCCCCAGCCCCGCTCCTTCCGCCCGCCCCCAGCGGGGCTCGGGGCCGCTCCGGGATCCGCACCCTGTCCCTACCGAAGCCTCCGCTGGGATTACATTTCCTTTCGCGAGTGTCACCGTGTCTATTTTTATTTGCTAACGGCCGGCGACAATGGCTTTCTCACTTCCTCCACCTCTTCCAACGGCTCGGGTTATTTAAAAGCCGGCACGCAGAGGGGGGTTGCTGCCTGCGGGCCGGCACGGCCGCGGCGCCGCACCGAGGGGCTCTGAGGCTGCCGGGCGCTCCCCGCTCTGCCGGCAGGGGCTGTCAGGCGGCTCCGCAGGTGAGCGGCGGGGCCGGGCCGGGGCCGAGCGCGGCGCTTTTGTCCGCCGCAGCTCCCCCGCCCCGGCCCGTCAGCGGCGCCGCCGGCCGCGCCCCATTGGCTGCGCGGGCGGTAACGTGACAGCGGCGGGGCCCGCCCCAGACGCGCCGGTTGGAGCCGGTGCCTCGCGCTGCGCCGCCGGCTACCGCGCGGACGGAGCGCGCGGACTCAGCGCCGCTGCGCGGGCGGGCCGGGGGGCGGCGGCGGCAGGTAAGGGAGGGGCGGCTGCCGCTGACAGGTGCCCCGCGGCCCCGGCGTGCGAGGGAGGCACGGGCGGAAGGAGGGGGAGCGGCGCGGAGCGCGGCTTTCCGAGGGCAGCTCTCCCAGTCCCCGCTTTTCCTGGGGTTGCCCCTCCGCCAGCGGAGCGGGAGGGCGCTGCCGTCCCGCGGGGTGCCCGGCGCCGCTCGTCGGATGACCCAGTGAGTCTGCGCCCTTGCCTCAGCGGGGCCGCTCACCTGCCCTGGCCTCGCGGGCTGGCCGAGGCAGAGAGGGACCGGGCGTGGGGCGCCGAGCGGGTCTGTGGCCGCCCCGGGGCCCGCGGGCGGAGCTCGGCGAAAACCGCTCTGCGGTTTGCGTAACCGATATCTGCGCGTGTCCTCGAGTGACCCGGGCGCTACAGGTCGCCTGGGGCCGCTCTCCGCCGCCCCGGGCTCGCCCGGCCGGGCAGCAGCTGCCACCCTTCGGCCCCGGGAGTGCAGGCGGCACCTGCCCTCGAGCAGGGGCCAGGCGGGAGCCAAGTGCCAGTCTCCCCGCAAGGGAGAAAAGAGTTAACTCAGTGAGGCCTGACAGTTCTGCGTGTCGAACAAGAACCGTCCTGTTTGTCGTGTTCTTCCTTTCTCCTGCCTGGCCAGTGCGTTTCTCGTCCCAGCTAGTCAGGGGTCTTGTAGCAGCCTCTCTTTGCGCCCTGGCTGAGTTGTGCAAGTGGCGTCAGGCTGACTTTGTGCCCATCTTCACAGGGAAACTGTGGCAGCTTCCTGGCTTTGGGTCAGAATTTGGCCGTAGTGAATGCTGCAGTTGACTAGTTATGTAGGAGTGATTAAAGCAGACTTCCCTAAAGCTTAATTTTATATTAAGTATGTAATTAATTATGCTGGTAAAGTAAGCTGGCTTTGAATTGGCCCCTAATGCGGTCATTCAAAACTATACCTGTGAGGTAGTTCTCAAACAAGCTAGAAGCGATGTGGTTTGTTATGGTTTCAAGTGTTCATGCTATATCTTCGGCTGACTCTGCTTTCTTTGTTTGCTGAAAGGATAAGGTAAGGCATCAATTGTTTCAGTTGTGTTGGATTTTTTTCTTAAGTACCTTCCTAGCAGGGAGGGCAACAGATTAGGCCTTACTGATCTGTCTTGTTTAACTTAAAGAGAGTGTTGAAGGAAAACCCATGAGGTTTAAGTAGTGAAATCTTACAGTACTTGTGGAATTTAAGTATTGACCATCTGTGTTGTACATGTTTTCTTCAGAATGTGTGTAGCTCAGATGACAATGTGAGGAATAGAAGATGTAACTTTCCTTCAGTATCTGTGGCCCTGAGCAGCACAAAGCACATGAAAGGAAAAGAGAGTGGAAATGAGAATGATTATGGCAGAGAACCAGTAGTTAATATCTGATACAGGGGGGATTTTTAAAGAGTTTTCTTGAGTGTTTAAGGCATTCTGTTGTAGCCAGATAACAAATGTTTATCGGAGAGTTTTACACTAACATATATTATTACATTTTGCTGAATTTTACATTCACATAATGCAATTGACTTATGATTTCAGTAGAATTCGTGTAGCTTTCAGAAATTGTGCAATATTAACTTGCTAGTTCCCTTACACTTCTGTGAGAAGGGAATTGCTGGTCTGGCTTGATATTTGTTTCCTCTTTTGGGAAAGCATGTTTTTTTAATGGGGAGAAAATTGCCTTTTGTTTATTACAAGTTACTAATGCAGCTGTTGTTTGAAGTTAATGAAATAATGTTGAATAATTTTTAGAAAGGGACCAATAGTGCTAAAGAAACATCCATCCATATTTCAGCATTGTAAAATGAACCTTGCAGAGCAGTATGTCACTGTCAAAGAGGTGTTTTTCTAAGGGGGATTGAGGGGGAAATCTTGTCTTGCTTTAGCTGCTGCTGTACCTGCTCTGCCTGATGTGCTACAGGTAGCAAAAGAGACTGTGGCACTAATAACACTACTTCAGCTTACAATACCTACTGCTATAGCCATAAAGCTTTACTGAGCTAGGATTAGAAATGGATGTTTCATGTGACTGAGGGGATAAGGTGTGGTTTTCATGGGTCTCTGTGCTGCCTATCTAAATGTTTCATGCTGCTCTCTGTATTCTGTGTTCTAACCTGTGGGCTGTATTTATCCTTAGGCATCCTTATAACAGCTGTTCAGCTGTTGTCTTGTTAATAGTGTTATTCTGCCAGTTGCTTTTGCGGTTACTCTTTTTAAAGATAAGTTAGCAGTCTGTGCTGTGGTCATGAAGCTATGTGGTTCAGATATCATGGGTCGCCATGTAGAAAGTTGAGAAATGCAAAGTGGAATTAATATGCTAAAGTTTACATCTGCTGTCTTTCATGTTTAAGTGGTATAGGTTATATAATTCCAGTTAGAGTTTTACCAGACTTGGTGAGTGGGCTTCAGTTTATTGTACTTAGGCTTGGGTTTGGGGATTGTTTTCCCCAAGAGTTGTTAGTCTGTTACAAATGAATTCTGGATTTAATTTTTAGCTTGTTGAAATCAAATTGTAATTCACTATTGAACTAAAGGGTCATAATCTTATGAATATTTTCCCCAGCTATTTGATTTAAACTTACCCACATGAAAAGGCTGTGCTTTGTAGTGGTGCAGTACCTTGGAAGGAAGGCAGATGATGCAGCTCTCAGTAACGCTGTTACAAAAGCAGTTCAAGGGACAGTGCTGACATGCTCTCTTCTGATGTATACCCATAGGATTCTAGGGTCTTTCGACAATCAGAAGGGAATTGTAGAGAACTTGTAATGGACCTTTTCAGTTTAATTATTATTGGGGTTGCTCTGTTTCAAAATAAATAAAATTATATGACCGCATTTTCATCATAAGGGCTCAGCCTCCAAGTATATTTGGATGCTGTAAACTGGAATGCAACTTCTTATTCTGAAATTGAGAACTTAGTTGACCGAGAAACTAAAGGGATTAAAATGCTGGTAAGGGGTCCAGTGATACCAATAAGAATGTGATAGTAACACGATCTGGTTGCTACTAATTGTGAGCAGAATTTAGACATTGTTACAAACACTTTGTTTCTTTGTGAGATAGTAGTTTGAATTGTGATTTTAGTTAGCAAAGTTTCAATTTTGTGACAACAGCTACAAACCCGTGGTCATGTAGTTTGCTCAGCCTTAATTAAAGTGACATCGATTTTTGGAGCTCTTATTTCAAACCCCAGAAAATGTAACCCCTTATTTCCCAGACATTATTGCCTTAGTTTTCTGTGGAAAATACCAGTATTTGGTGACTAATTCAGGTTGTGAAATATTTATTTAGCTACTTTATGGTAGCTAAAAAAGTCATCTGCATCCAAATATGAGGTTCTACTGAGCTGAAATTTAATAATAGCACATTGTGATTTTAATTCTGAAGTATTAGTTCTTTGAACTAGTTTTTCCATCTGAATGAAAGCAAAATATTGGTGTGTATTTGTTGTGTAATCCAAAATATTTGAAAAAGGGAGGGGATTTGAAATTTTTTAACTAAAAACTTGGTTAAAGTTTCTAGCCTGTTTTTAAATAGTCACAATATTTTTGTTTGTTTCTAGCCTGTGTTTAAATTATTCACAAGATAAACTTTAATTTCCAACATATGCCAATGTAAGTGTGAAACTGATTGTTGCTTTTCCAGTGTCTTTTCCAAGTAAACACTTTTTATTAAACATTAACATTGTTTAAATACCAACTTTGCAGTGACACTGACTACAAAGTTGGGAAAATTATTGCTTAATTGAAGTGAGATGGGATATGTCAATACTCAAGTGCTTTACCAAAGAGGAGTTAAAAGCAGTGTCTGCTTTACTTCAAATTATTATTTAGTTTTGTACAAATATGGGGCTAGAGGTTTTTTGCTTTAAAGTTCTTAATTGATTCAGATGATGATAAAACCTTGACTCTTGTTTTTGTAGTTCTTAAACTTGGCTTCCTACCAAAGTGTGTTTCTGGTTAATACTGCTATCTGAAAAACCTTACCAGCTGTTGGGTCTCTTCAGACAGCCTGCTCAAAAAAGGAAATTTTGCGCAGTTGGAGACTTGCACAGCACACTTGGGTTTGATGGAAGTACAACGCGTGAACAGAGGTCCTGAACTAACTTTGTGTTTGTTCAGGAAACAAAGCAGGATTACTGTGGATTTACTATAGAATTCAAGTCTGATCACTTGTTTGTGGTTCTGAAACTTAGCATTGTTCTAGCAGATGTTTCTGATAGGTACAGCATGGCTTTCAGCTCTCCTGATCCCATGCATACGTGCAGCTCTGAACTGTAGTTATGTTTAGGCATGAATGCATGAAGCAATTAGGCTGTCAGTTTGTACATACACTACCACACAGCGTGTGCCATGTGAAATTTGTCTTTCAGTCCGTTCATTTTATTAAAAGAAGAGAAGATGTAGCTGGTTGCTTTGTCCAATTAGTAACTACATAAAGCAGAGTAATATGAACAGGAAGATACTGAAGAGGCTCAGGGGGTAGTGCAGCCAGATTGCACAATGCTGGAGGATTGGTAAAGCCTGTTCAATTTCCATTTCAAGCAGGCTTGTATTTGACTCCAGTCCCAAGTTTTTCTTTTTCTTACTTTGGGGTGGGAATATTCTTTAAAAAGATAATAAGATGGGTTTCAGGAGAGCTGGCATACAAAAACAGTGTCTGAATTTGCATCATATATCAATTGGAAATTTATCTGTTCTCATTATTCTATTTTAGCTGTTTAGACCAAACATCTAGAATCAAGTGTTTCAGTTTGTCAGGCTGGCATTCATGAGTAACTGTCTTTCCTGTTAAACAAGATGAAAACCTGCTGCTTCTAAAAGGAGATACGAGCCACTACTGAAAATCCGAATCAGCTTTCTGATGTCAGAACTAATAGAGTGAAATGTGTTTCTGTCTTGCTGCCCTGATAATTATATTTTCCTAGATGCAATTAAGTTCTTGTCTGTGGAAGTAATAATATTCCCTTCTAGAAAGGTCTCCATTAATCTTACACAGCATCAGGAAAAATTAAAACGAAAAGGGTTTTTTTTGACCATTCTTAAATCTTGTGGCTAAATTTGTACATGGTAATAATTATCTTGCAGAGACAGAATACATTTGGTATCTATGTTTTTGTGACCTCAGTTGCTGTTTCCATTCTCAACATCTGCTATCCTGAGAGAATGCTGCTTGGTCTTAGCAGTCTATAAATGTTGAAAAAACTTTGGTATTCTTTTTTCAGCCAAATGTTGAAATTTTAAGTTATTGTATTAGATAACAGTTCACATTTTAGAAACATCAGAATTATTCTTGGTAGAATGAGGACTACAAATACAATTTAATATATCTGAGATCGGACAAAGGTGATAACTGTTTGACCAGTATGCTATTCCTTTCCTTAGGGAAAGGAATAGCATGTATTTCCAGCTCTCAGAAACAAACAGAAGCTTAGGACAATCCAAAACAGCTAAATACCTAGTAAGAAATTATTAGTGTGTAATATTCCTCATTTAATAATTTTTAGAGAATAGCAGAAACGTTTCCATAATTTTACAGTTGAGAAGTTTGAGCTGGAAAGAAATAAAATTACTTGCATGAAGCAATTAGGCTGTCAGAAGTAAATTATTAACTAGGTTAGGTATGGGTATTGTATTGGAAAGCAATGTTTGAGTTAGGAAATTAATATAGAATGGAGGTTCTGAATAACTATAACCACTGGATTTCAGTATTCTGCTCTCTGCAGAAGTGGTATGAAAAATGTTGGCACCTTCCATCATTGTCTAATTGCAGTGTGGTTGAATTCCTTATTCCTTTATTTAGAAGAAGCAAATCAGAATATGAACCTGCTTTAGTTAATAGCTGAGTAATATGGTATTACACTGCCATGTAACAAATGATGTTGATAGCCTAGTTATAGCAACATGATATCTTGTGGATGACAAAATTCACCCAAATGCTTACCTACCTTCTTAAGTAGGATTTGCAGTCAGCGTACTTTATTCTGCTGTGACAGCAGCACTCTTGATGGTGCTTGAGAAATTAATTCAGAGCTGGTTCAGGTTTGTGGACATATTCCCAAGTTCTTCCTTCTGAGAATATTCTCTTATTTCAGACTGGTTTCCAGTAAGGTTACTGAAGTGGTCTTGGCTGTTCCAAATGTCTTTGGCCATTTATGGTTTTATTGAGGAGGACACTGAAAATGGAAAGAGGGTATATGAGCAACTCCTTGCCTTTTCCCAAGGAAAGAGGGTCTCTTGTTATATAATTCTGTTTTATGCTGCTGGGTCCTTAGTACTGTTACTGCTCTTGAAGACAATAAGCTATATAAATAAAGAATCTGCTTGTAGAAAAATCTAATAGTATTTAAGTTGTGAATATTATCTAGTGTTCTCTCTTCTTTGCTTTCTGATGGCCTGAGCATGGCAGCACAATGAATTGTCATAATATCTCAGAATTACAGAAACTGAAGGGATAAAAATTATTTTTCTATTGTAATACTTATGTTGATATGCAAAATAAGATAGATACCATTGATGCTCATTCAGAATGCTGGAGGGATGCTGCTCATACCATTGTCTTATGGTTATGTAGTCATATTTCCCAGCATGAGAAAGACCCAAAAACATGGTTACAAGAATAAAAAGGTATAATAAGCAAGCCTGAAAAATCTTATTTCATGCAGTTGGAAAGTGTCTGACTCTGTGTTAGCTGTGGTAGTACTGGGATGAAGGACTTGATGTGCTGTTGTGTAAGATGGTTTCTGGGAGAGCTACCAAAGGTGCAGTTAAAAGACCTGGGCTGGGACTGATGAGGTTGCTTTTGGTGTCATCATGGCTCTTTAGGAAAGAACAGGTGGAGCACCAAGGGGACTTTTCATATTTAATGTTCCAGACTTGTTCCAAGATTTCTTTGGAACTTGGAAGTAAAGACTGCAGTATCTTTAGAACTGAGTTACTGACTTTAAAACCTAATTGGGAGATGGGGGAACAACAAAGGAGGCCTGTTCTTCTAGATATCACTTGAGAGTGTGATCTGTGCTAATTTCCTGGTATCTTCCTTGACACATCTGGGCTGGAATGCTTGACAGCGTGGCATGCCTGCAGTCATCTCTGGAGAGAGTTGTTGTCCCCTGTGGTTTAAATTAGCATTAGCTGAGTACTTATGGACTATATGCTCCTGTCCCAAGAAGGCAGGTACATTTCCAATACAATTCTCTCCCTTTCTCTCCATCCCCACTATATTCTCATTCTTCTTTCCCTTACGCTAGAAAGCCCCTTCCTTTAGTCTGCTTTCTTAAGTCACTATTCCTTTGAGCATTCTTAGTCTTGCAGTTCTGATTCTGGTTTTGTTGCCTTTTTCTAATTGAGATTATAAGGCTCTTTAGACATTCAGATCAGGTTTGTATGGGGATGGTGCCCCTTGTCGCTGCAAGTATTTTCTTGGGCATTAGTGAAGGACAGCTTTGCTGCTCTGAGAGCTACATCACTGCTGCCGCATTCATCCAATAATTTCCTTTTCGAAGTGGGATATGTGAAATATACAGCTGCTTGGAGAAATGTAAATTAGTGGAGCAAACAAGAGTGCTAGAATTTCCAGTGAAGACAAATTATATAAGTTATTAATTAAATATAATTATTTAGATAATAGATAAGATAATAATAGATAAGTATCTATTGCATGACAATATAAAGCACTCTTCTGAACAGATGCTTGCATTGATATTTATTGTAGTCAGTATTTTAGAGGCTGATATGTCTCAAGTTTTAAGTTATAACCTTAATTTGTATATTTTAAAAATGCATCTCTGAGTTTGAAAATAGTACTGAGACAGTAAAGCTGTAAAAAACATTGCTTACTAGTAATGCTCAGATTTGATTCAGAGTCCAGATCCTGTTTGGTTCATTAGGGATCTCAGAAAGTACCATGGCTACAAATGGAGTTATAGGCTCTAGACAAGTAGACAGCTTGTTCTCAAAGAAATCAGAAATGTTCATGCAATTACATGAAAACAAAGCTGGTCTACCTTTCATTTTACTGTATTTTTTACTAGTAGAAGTCTTATCTATTTAACTCTGCAATATACTTTTTCAGAAACTTAAGTTTGTACCTACTTACCACTTTTTCTACATTTTATTTTGTAGGATTTTTGTGTAAACTGATTGTCTAACCTTCTCTGGTTTTAAACTTGAGTTTAAACTAAATCTTTTTCTCACTTTCTAGGAGCATAGGTTGTGACCTATTTCAGATTAGAAGAGAGGGCTGGAGAAAGTGCTTTTACTAGTCAAAATATTTATATCTGAATGTGAATTTATATTTTGAAATTGCTCTATGGGCTAGACTAGAATGAAATAAAAAGCACACAACTTTTAAATGCAAATCTTATAATGCAACTTCATTACAGAGTTTAATCTTCAAAACAGTTGTGGACTATTGGACTAATGGACTTGTTTTTACCCTCCTATCTGCTAGCGAGAGTTAAGCTCAAGTAACTTCATGCACTTGGGCAGAGCTAACTGATGTGGGCCATTATCTGTTGTGGCCCACAGGTATGTCATTTTAGACAACTGGAATGTTTTTGAATTGGTTCCTCTTCCTAGTGAGTGTTTGACAGATTTTAGAACCAAAGTTTATCTCTTGACTGGCCTTCCTTGAATAGAGAAAAGGCTCAACATGTGGATATCAGTGGTGTTTAATGAGAAGTTAATATGGCTCAAGGAAGACTGGTTGTTTTTGGAGGCTGCAGGCATAAGAAGGAAATGCATAATGTAACATATCTAATCCTGCTCAGTCAGATTTCAGGAATAAGTCTGGTGCTTATAAAGCAAATCAAATTGGAGTTAAGCATATTTTCAATTTAGATTAGACTGCAACTTTATAATAACTTTAGACTATACAAAGTATTTGTCTTGCATTAAGTGTACCAGAGACAGAAAGAAGGGTGAAACTACCTTTAAGTTGTTTTGTTTTTTTTTCACCTAAGGCCTTTTGTGTTGAACCTGGGAATGTTCAAGCTTTTAGGTAGTTCAGGAAGCTGAGATATACTTGCCATCTTCTACTTATGTTTTTCTCAGCTTCATGAAGATATGGTAGTGGAAGAGTGAGGTAGTAGTTTCTTCATTTCAAGATATTTTTAATCAAATTGTGGGCTGTGCAGTTAACTCTGAGGCTGTAACAGAGAAAAGTAAAGTAAAAATATTAGTGTAGCCTAATTCACTAAATTTTAAAATATGTTTACAGTTCTTTTCCCCCAGAAATTACTTGGCTGTATAGATTCATGTAAGCCTTCCCCAGAGAGCAAAGACTGATTTTTAAGCAGCGTAAAACTTCGCTGTTACTGTTCTACACCTTATGTTCAGCTGTCTTGAGAGCAGGAGTGTTTAAGAAAGGCAAGGGCCTCTAGCCAGTGCAGGCACAGGGTTGAGATTGATATGGCAAACTTGGAATAATGTTAATGTAGTGTTGAAGATCCAGTGCTTGAGGAACATGATGTTTATTGTAGAGTGTGGCAATGTCCTTAGATTTGTTTTAAATACAAAAGGATAATCACTTATACATGTTTAATTGTCACCTGTGATCGTCTTCAGATGGAACTGGAAAGAAGCTTTCTCTAATCTTGTTTGTGTTGTTCAGCATTCAATGGAATACAGATTCAAAACCAGAATCCCTGTCAAAAAGGTCCTACAACTGAACCTGTGCATGCACACAGGTGACCAAAGTACAGATTCTGAAAGAATCACAGCTTGATAAAGGGAGAGCCAGTCATGTAAATGCTTCTTCTAAGAGTAATATGGCAGTGTCATTCTTTATGGAGACACCTGCGCCAGAGCTCTTGCAGTACCTGTTTGTTGCTTACAGAATACTTGAGAAAGGGAGCAGTAGCATGCCAATAAAAGGAGAAGGTTTTGCCAGGAAAGATGTGGTTTGGGTGATGAGTGTGTGTATGGGTAAAGTTTGTTTATTTTTGTTCCTTTGGGAATTTTCACAGGGGTTTATTTGCAAGGCTCAGGCTGTGCATATGAAACCATAAGCAGGTGCTGGGAATCTCACTGGGGAGTCTCAAAACCGATGATGTGTTTAGTTCATTGTTGAACTTTCCATCCAAAACTTGGGAAGAAAAAGTGATCTATTTAAACTAGCTAGAAGCTTAGTTGGTTCTGTAGTTCAGGAATGATTTTTGATAGAAAATTGATTAAACAGATACATTACTTAATATGTCAGCATCTCCTTATCTAGGCTGAGAAGCAGCTGCAAGAGTCTAAAGAGACTGCCTGAAAACTTGGTGGGTGTGTTTCTTTGAGGGGAAGGGGAAAAAAGCAAGACAGAGGGGCCATGGGAGTACCTGTCAAGTAGTTGTATAAAGCTTTAGTTGTACAAATCTATTTTGATTAAATTAGTAAGTCACAAACACCAGTTGAATACCCTTTAGGGAGGACAAGCCCTTTTGCCTTGCTGCAAAGACATCCCTGACTAAATGTGCCTAAAATTCTGTGAGCAATGACCACATGACAGAGTAATGCAATACTAAGTACCCTTTTGGCAGCTGGGGGGGGTGGTGGAGGGTGTCTGATGCTTATAGATAATATTTTTGAAAATGAGAGCCTTTTATTCACATTCTGGATATGTTTCTGTTGTTCTAATTTAATAAGTCTTGAAGTAACTAAAAATTACCTTGATATTAGTGATCTTGATTACTTTATTTTTTGGCCTGTGTCTCTGTATTGGTCTGGAGTAACTCTCCTGAAGTCATCATTTTGCCTGGGGCTAAGCTTCATTCTCTCTTCTTGTAAGAAAGATTGCCAATTGAGTTAGGCCACTTTGAAAAGCTTTTATGGCTTTGATATGGGTTGAAAGCTGCTGCAGATGAGGTTATCAAGTCCATTATGGTTCAGCATTATTCCATTTGATTAGCCACTCTTGGCATACAGATAGGATTTGAAAAAAAAATGTCTTCAGCAAAATTATTATCAATAATTCACATGTTTATGTTACAATTTTATATACTGCCTACTCCTCCAATGGGAAGCTTGATTTCATAAGCATAGACTTGTAATGGATACACATTCTTCATGGGAAGACTTCAACAGTAGCCATTCACCAGACCAGCTTTCAAGTATTTAAATGCTTAATATTGTGATATTTGCTTTTTGCTAGAAAGTGTTGTAAAACCACAGCAAGAATGTAGTCTTTTTTTTCTGGAATGGGGGCTAACAGCTTTCCACTGCAAGGCAGAGAGGTGACAAAGACTTTATAGAAACAGACCTCACAAAGTTATGTGGGTCAGCCTCAGATTGAGTTCCCAGTCTGTACAAAAACAAAGCACTTTTTTTTTTTCAGCATTATGTCATTGGTTGAAAAAGGTATATTGAGTGGTGCATACTCTTAAGTATACCAATATGATTTTCACAGAATTAAGTTTCATTTTCTGTTCTCCTTTTTGTAAATTTTAGGGAAAATGTTTTATCCAAGAGTGTTATCTGTTTTATTGTACTCTGAATTTTGTCCTTTGTATTGAGCAGGTATGCCTTATTCCCCAAGAATACTCCAGTAAGCATTTAGTTATATGAATCATCTTAAAACATTAGTATCTCCCTAAGTCCCTGATGAGGTTTACATGTTTGTCAGGAAGACTTGCTCCCATCCTCATGCTTATTAGACCTTTCACACTATGTTAAACTCTCAGCCAATTCAGTGATAATTTTGACTTTTCAAGTGTTATTTTTAAAAAATTTGCTATTTTTACCTTTTGATCTTACTTTGTTGCATCATTCAATGTATTAATCTCTTAGTGTGTTCTTTACAACTTTAACAGAGGTCCCAAGTCTTTTCTTTTTATAACATTTTTATTAACATTTTTTATAACAAACTTCAAGCAAGAAGAATTGAGTGGTTTAAATTTTAGGCTGGAAGGGAAAAAATGTTTTTGATTTTCTTCTGTTTACATTCAAATCAAGCATGTTTGGCTTGAGTCAAGATGTGATCCAGGTATTCTTTGCAGAATGAAAGCCTTAGTTTGAATGGGTTTAGTATCTCTTTGTGCTTTTATACTGACAAATTTATATTCAAACCACAAGAATTATGTCAAAAGAACTCATTTTAAAGGCATTTGAAACGTGCTTTTGGAAGTTGGAGTGATTAAAGAAATTGCTGTTTTTCAGCTGTGTAGCATCTCAGCTGCAGAACTTGTAACTTCACGTAAATGCAAAAACTGTTGAGTTTAAATGATTTTTAGTGCTTAGAAAGGGGACAATGAGAGAAGCCATTACTTTATCTCTACTTTAGGAAAAGTGACTTTCAGATAGTGAACATGTAGGTAATTTGAAGGAGGTGGCATCTTGTAGATTCTTAGATCTTTTACTCATAGATGTTGGCTCTTTGAAATGCTGTTGTGGAAGCAGTAATGAGCAGCTGTTCTAATGCTCACAGTTTTTAGAGTTCAAACATTTCAGAATCTTATGACAATTTATTTTCCTTACAGGAGTGTATTGTAACCATCCAGTCCTTCTTCAGCTGCTTTGCCTTGGGTGGGCCTGGTAAGTTTTTGTATTCTATCATAAATAGCTTTGTCATTGCAAGAAGGGTTAATTTATTTTTGGTAATTTTTTCCACTTGAATGTGGAGTAATAATCAGGTTCAGGTTTGACTTTTTGTAACAGTTTGTCGGCTCTGTTTAAAATTGAAATGTACAGTACCAATATATTATAAACAAGAGCCAACATGTGCCCAAGAAGGCCAGTGGCATCCTGGTGTGTATCAAAAACAGTGTAACCAGGGGGACCAGGGCACTTCCCTGTGCTCAGCACTGGTGAGGTCCCACCTCGAGTGCTGTGTCCAGTTCTGGACCCCTGACTACATGACATTGAGGGGCTGCAGTGAGCCCAGAGGAGATCAGTGGAGCTGGGGAAGGGTCTGGAGCACAGGTGCTGTGAGGAGCAGCTGAGGGAGCTCATTCAGGAGAAAAGGAGGTTCAGGGGGAGCTGATCAGTCTGATAGTCTACAACTGCCTGAGAGTGTAGCCACGTGGGGATCAGTTTCCTAAGGTCATAGTTATCTGGGGAAAAAAAATTACTTCCTTGTTGAAATAGGGCTTAGCTGTAGGCAATTTCCTTGGGTGTTCGGGGATTTGTGTGTTGATGTGACTGCAGAATTTTGACTTTGCATGCTGCATGATCACGTATATACATCCTGTTCCATTTCATGTAGCTGTAGCAATGCAGAGCTTAATGGAGGCATAATGAGGCAGCAGTCTAATGAAAGCTGAAATGTTTGCTCTTTATTTACGTTAAGCCATTAAATAAGTGTATTCAATGTTTTCTCCATCCAGAATGAAGACAAATGTAAAGATGGCATGTCCAAGGAATTTTAAAAGGTGTAGACCTCCTGACTGAGCAGTGCTATGTTTTTTATTCTCTTTAATTAGTAAAGTAAGTATGAATCAAACCTATGCTTCTGGGAGTTAAATGTGCCATTTACACATATATATATATGAAGAATATATTGAAGAATAATACATTGTGCCACCTTAATTTTAAATCTGCCAATATGCTTAATTCTCTTGATGGGAGAAGACGGGGAATTATGTATAATAATAATAATTGTGTATTACATACACAATTAATACACAAGAGCTTTTTGGGAATTTGTGTATTTTTAATTGGACAGAATTATTTAATCTGTTAGAAAGCTCTAAATTACAAGAGCCATCATGTTAATGTACAGCTCTGATTTTGGAATTCTTCATAAATCACGTAAGTTTATGATGGTAGTGAAGGACTGCTAATAATACATCAGCCACTTCTTTGACTTAGACCTCTTTGTTGCTTCTACTGCAGCAATACCCAAATGTTTGGTTTTAATATAGCTTCTCTCATGCTAGTTTCACTCCTTAAGTTTTTGCACTCCCAAGTACCTTTTCTTAAAATAAATCCATGAGATGATGGCTGGGGTCAGGTCTCAGAAGTTCTTGGATCCTTTTGCTATGCTCTGGAGTCCAGGTCACATATTACACATATTTAGAACTGTGATAACAAGAATAGACTGCAAATATTCAATGGTGAGATAAATTGTTTTTAACAACTCTCTAAGAATGTATTTTCTTTTCTTTTTTCTTCTACCAGCTGCTGTTCTCTCAGAGGTGAAAGTCATGATCACGCTAACAGAACTCAAATGCTTAGCAGATGCCCAGTCATCCTACCACATACTAAAACCATGGTGGGATGTCTTCTGGTATTACCTCACCATGATAATGCTGCTAGTTGCTGTGCTTGCTGGGGCTCTCCAGCTTACTCAAACCAGAGTATTGTGCTGTCTTCCTTGCAAGCTAGAATTTGACAATCATTGTGCTGTGCCTTGGGATTTAGTTAAAGCCAGCCTTAACATGTCAGCTAGCTCGACGGCACCGATAATCATCCCGCTTAAAATCCAGAATTATCTCCATCGGCAGCAGTATTCCTACATCGATGCAGTATGTTATGAGCGACAGCTTCACTGGTTTGCCAAATTTTTTCCATACCTAGTGCTTTTGCATACCTTTATTTTTGCAGCTTGCAGTAATTTCTGGCTTTACTATCCCAGTACAAGTTCCAGGCTTGAGCACTTTGTAGCTGTTCTTCAGAAGTGTTTCGACTCTCCCTGGACAACGCGTGCCCTCTCAGAAACAGTTGCTGAGCAGTCTGCGAGGAAGTTGCCAATAGCCAAGTCAAAAACAGTGATTTCATCACCTCAGTGTTCAGGAGACATAGGGGCCAGTAGACAGTCCCTGCCATATTCACAACATGGCTTGGAAACGACTGGAAGAGAAAATTCCAGTGTTCTTGACAAAAAAGAAGGGGAACAAGCTAAAGCTATATTTGAAAAAGTGAAGAAATTCAGAGTACATGCCGAAGAAAAGGATGTAGTATACACGGTGTATATGAAACAGATTATAGTGAAAGTCTTTGTAGTTGTCATAATAGTAATTTATGTCCCCTACTATTTATCATTTATTACACTTGAAATTGATTGTGTAGTTAATGTTCAAGCCTTTACAGGCTACAAAAGGTACCAGTGTGTTTATTCGCTAGCAGAAATTTTTAAAGTTTTAGCTTCATTTTATGTTGTTTTGGTGATCTTCTATGGATTAACTTGTACTTACAGTTTGTGGTGGATGTTACGAAGTTCACTTAAGCAATACTCTTTTGAGAAGTTGAGAGAGAAAAGTAATTACACTGATATACCTGATGTGAAGAATGACTTTGCGTTTATTCTTCACTTGGCAGATCAGTATGATCCTCTTTATTCCCAACGATTCTCAATATTCCTGTCTGATTTGAGTGAAAATGAACTCAAACAGATAAATCTTAACAATGAATGGTCAGTGGAAAAACTGAAAAATAAACTAATAAGAAACTCCCAAGACAAGACTGAACTTCACCTTTTCATGTTAAATGGTCTTCCAGACAGTGTCTTTGAACTGACAGAAATAGAAGTTCTAAGCCTGGAACTTATTCCTGAAGCCAAACTTCCTTCAGCTGTAACCCAGCTTGTCAATCTCAAAGAACTCAATGTTTATCACTCATCACTAACGATGGATTATCCAGCAGTCAACTTTTTAGAAGAAAATCTGAAAACCTTGCGTTTGAAGTCTAGTGAGATGGGAAGAATTCCATTTTGGATCTTTCATCTAAAAAACCTTCAAGAACTGTGTTTAACAGGATATTTCATGCTAGATCATCACAACTCCATATACAGTGATGGCTTTCAGGGGCTAAAAAATCTGAGATCGATTCACTTAAAAAACAACCTTTCCCGTATACCTCAAGTGATTACAGATCTTCTGCCTTCTTTACAACACTTGTCTATCAACAATGAGGGAAATAAACTGATAGTGCTGAATAACCTGAAGAAGCTGGTAAACCTGAGAACCTTGGAACTAATCTGCTGTGATTTAGAGCGCATTCCCCATTCCATTTTTACCCTAAACAATTTGCATGAAATTGACTTAAAAGAAAATAATCTCAGAACAGTGGAAGAAATAATTAGTTTCCAGCATCTTAAGAATCTTTCTTGCTTAAAATTGTGGCACAACAGTATTTCATATGTCCCAGTGCAGATTGGTGCATTATCAAACCTGGAACAGTTGTATCTAAATTATAATAATATTAAGAATGTTCCATTGCAGCTATTTCTTTGTAGAAAGTTACACTATTTGGATCTTAGCTATAATAAGCTAACCTCCATCCCTGAAGAAATCGGTTATCTGACCAACCTGCAGTACTTGGCTTTGACAAAAAACCACGTAAGTAGAACTTTGAATTACTATTCAAAACCAAAAATAGACTTAAGCTGCTGTTTCTTCTGGAACAGCCTCTAGCTTTTGTAGTGTTCATGATTAAAGTAAATCCAGAAAAAAGGGGTGGTGCTTGTTTAATTACTGAAGCTTTGGTATCAGCAAAGCTTGCATAATACTGAATAAGTACTATCCTGGTTTGTAGCTGCTTAAGGGCTTTGATCCAGGGATGGTATAGTTAGCATGACTGCAGAAACAGATCTTCCCTGCAGTTGTGAAGCCTATGTAGTACTTCAGTGGAAGTGAACAGTGTTTAATGTTTTCCTTAAAG
This sequence comes from Pyrgilauda ruficollis, assembly GCF_017590135.1. Lineage (NCBI taxonomy): Eukaryota > Metazoa > Chordata > Aves > Passeriformes > Passeridae > Pyrgilauda > Pyrgilauda ruficollis. The sequence continues at coordinate 4,083,285 of NW_024527710.1, read as the reverse complement.
CATCAAGCTGAAAGCTAAAGTGAATGAACAGCTGGTTGATGGGCATCTCGGGTGTATGACTGGGAGGAGGGAAATAATTGTGGTTGGTAGTCTCACAATCAGTGCTAAACTGTCTGACTTGTTAGTGTGGAGCTCAAGCTTGTGGCTTCTTTGGGGTTTATAATTGTTTTCATTGGTGAGGCTGGTTTTGGATGTTATGTGTCAGTAGAGTGGGCCAGGATACTGCACAGTACTGCACAGATAATTGCGTGTACAGGTTTCACACCACAGGAGCTGCTAATGTCTCTCCACAGTCTGTGCTTGTTCTTCATTAAGTGATTCTTAGCAATAGCAGGCTCTTCCTCTCCCCTGCCACCTGCACACGTCTGCGTGCAGTTCTGCGTGCAGACATGGATGTGCTCCCCCTTCCAGGCTTGGCTTTTGCCAGGAGCTAAGCAGCTTTGTAAGAAAACAGGGATAATAAAACCATTGTAGTGCTCTCAAGCACTTGATCACTTAATGATAGAGGAATTACAGTCTTCCTTTTCCTTTCATAAACTAAGAGGGTTTTTTACCCTAAAATAAAAATGGGAAATGTCAAAACATGCAGCTGCACATAGGCTAACACCTTCTAATGTGCTTTATTTTTGTTATTTTCTTTCCTTTTTCTAGATCGAAATGCTGCCTGATGGATTATTTCAGTGCAAAAAGCTGCAATTTCTTCTTCTGGGAAATAACAGTCTGATGAATTTGTCCCCTTTTGTGGGTCAGCTACTGAATCTTGTTCAGTTAGAGCTCATTGGAAACTATCTTGAATCACTTCCTGCTGAACTGGAAGAATGTCAGCTCTTAAAGCGAAATAATCTAATTGTTGAAGAAAGGTTGTTAAAAACACTTCCACCTCGAGTAAGAGAGCGTTTGCAGGCATGCTCAGATAAGTCCTGAGTTTAAAATGAAACTCTGCATTGTTGCATTCTACGACTCTTGCTTAATATCTCTCTAAAGATCTATATAGGTAGAGAGGAGTGAAGGAGAGAGAGCAATTTACAAATCAGTCTTAAACTTAAAAGCTTAAAAATCAACTGAGTTGATTGTATTGGAAAAGAAAAATTTATTCAGATTCAAACAAAAGATGCAGCCTTTTATAGGTAAACATGTTTGAATTTTGGAGCATGAATTGTTGGTTAGGTTCTACTGATTGAAATAATTCAGCTAAATGTTTATGGTAGTATTGAAAAAGAAGAGATGATTGTCTGGCTATAGTGAGAGTGTATATACTTCTTTCCTATGAGAATTTTTTCTGTTGATAGTGATGATTAAAATAGTTTTATTCCTGCCATATGAGGTTTAAGAACTGTCTGGAATTAGTTTCTAAATATGAAATCTTCTCTAACTTAGGATGTATTAAATTAAGAGTTTAAACTATTTGAGCAGTTTAATTGCATGGGGTATATGGAAAGTAATTTTTCAACATAATTTTTAAAAGCTTTTGACAAGTACTAAGCATTAATTCTATAATTGTGGAAGATGCCATTTTAATCTTGCTATTAAATACCTAGAACTGGTTTCAGCATTTTATCTTAAAAATAGTAAATACAAAATTAATTGTTGCCTAGAAACTGGGAGGAATCAGAAGAATCTGAAGTAACTGTTGTGCGCATGTCCTAGAGAACCAACCTTACTTTACTGCTCTTCAGAAACAATGGTGGCAAATGGAACACAGTATGGTTGCAAAGTTGTCTTCTGTATGTTGTGAGCATCCCAGGTGTTAGTGTAGTGTATGTTGCTGATTAATATTTTTATAACTTCTCATTACGGCTGCCTCAGTGCAGCTTCTCCAGACCCAGTTACTGGGGAGAGGATGAAGGAGGTTTGCAGTTTGTATTAGATAGGGACAGAAAGACACAGATAAAACAAACGAAATAATCACAAAACTTACAAGGGAGGAAAAGACGGGAAGCATTATAAGCTTTGCCTCTTCTAGGGATGTAATAATTTCATAAATCATAGTGGTGGGATAAACTCTTATGCCATCCTTAATACTTGCAAAACTGGATGGAAATAAAATGTTTCCTGACTTCATTCTTCTGCTGTGCGCTGTTTTATTATATTTGAAGTCTTAATTCTCATTATGTTTATCATGTTCACCAGAAACATAAGTTATGCCCCTGGGGAAGAAGAGGTTAGCATTCTTTCCAAAAATACACTTTAAATCTTTAACATAATACAGTTTTCAAAAACCAGTCTCAGTTATGGGTTCAGCAGATGACTTAATGCCCTTAATGACTTTGTGTTCAAGAAGTGTGCTAACAAACTGCATTCCAGTTTGTAATAACAAATCATCACAGACAAAACTAGTTTTAGTACTAGACTACTTTTAGTCATCTCTTGCTCCCATTCCACTGCCAGTTTTGTGGAGTGTAATGTTATTTTGAATGAAAATGCCAAGAAAAGTCTGACCAACATGAAAGTAGATGTCTTTGCAGGAGCAGTGCAAGAGGTGCATGTTTATCCACTGTACTGATGGTATTCCAAAGACCTTTGTAGTTGCAGCACTTTTCTTCTCAGGGAACCAAAATGTGGTAAAACTAATTGCTTTCTATGTAGCTCTAGTTTCGTTTAAACTGGTTATTTGTTTTTATGTGCAGACCAGTGCTGCTTGAACAGTGTTTCATAATGTCCATATGTAACTCTCCAAACTCTGTGAACTAATTTTTAGTTGTATAACAGTCCCATAGGAATTGACATGGTTCATCAACAGAGCTAGTTGTGGTGCATGTGATTAAACCACAATGCATTAACTTACACCCCTGTGGCAAGACTTGTGTTAATAATTGCAATAGGCCTGTCTGGACTTCATAACTTAACATTAAAGAACACTTTATGCCAGAATTTGACACTTAAGACTTGCAGCCTAATAATTTTTATCAGATTAAATTAGCATTTTGTTTAAAGCTTTTTTCCTAAATTAGGAAGCTGTGTTGAAAAAGTTAAATCAGCAAGTAATTGACTTGGCCAATAGCTTCAACTTTTTAGGAATGCATCAGTCCTTTTCATCAACCAAACTGATGAAGGTGAAAAATTATCATAAATAAATTACATTAGTTTTGTCAGGAGTGAATTAGCAGAAATAACTTGGAAAACGGTACTTAATTTCTAAAATGGTAGAGGATTTGAGAGTCAAATGTATAATGAATAATAATATTGTTTTATAGGCTAAATGGGTTACATTTTTTGCAGACTTTAATGTGTTCACTCTGCACCCCCTCACGAGGGGTTGGATTATTTTAGCTGCATGTTTGGGTGTTTAAAAAACACCCAGACAAAAGCTGGAACATGTAAAGGCTATGATATCTAGCCTTGTTTTCAAACCACAGTGTGCCTTTACTATCCCTTTTGTACCATGAAACCTAATCCAAGTGCTTAGAATTGAGGATGGAAACAAATGTAACTCTGAATTCCTTGAATTCACTTCAGCCATTACCTTAATATTCACTATTTCTTCAAAACAAGGGAATTTTCAGGGAATCAATTTATGAATCCACTGTCAAACTTTGTACAATAATATTGTTGGCATCTAGTCTTTGTATAAATAATAATTTCCAATCAAAAAAGGCTTTTCAACTTGTTTGTGTTATATTGTGTTTGAGAACTTTGTATTGTGATCTTCCGTATCATGAACATTTTGTTTAAAGATTAAATTTTTGTTTGCATTACAATTCTATGAACTGTTCTTTCTTTTTTGTCAGAGATGTTGCATTTAATGCAAAGCTCAGAAGTTTGCTTCCAGCTGTCTGTATCTATGTGGCAGCAGGTCTGTCTTCTACAGGATAGTGTGAAGATCATGAACAGCAGTGGGACATGAAAACTATGATCCTTGTCAACACAGTTTTCATATTCTGAATTAGAAGTTCTTATGTTGATTTAGAACAAAGCTTCCTTCTTAATTGTTGCTACAGACCCATTTCCAAGTCTTCCACTTTAATTTGTGTGAGCTGGGTGAGTATAAAATGCAGACTGAAATGGTACTGGGAGAAGCAGGTGGGCAATGATTCTCTCCCCAGCTTGGCACATACAGCTGTCATGTGGCTAAACTGCCGTAAATAATGCTGCTCATAGTAAATCATGAATGTATTTCAAGTATTGCATGTGATGTTAGCTCAAACATCTCATTTCTCTTGAAATGCAAAATGATACCTGATTGCTTTTTCTGCAGGCTTGGGTTTGACTCCGTGTCATTAAAATAAGGGGAAAAGCTCAGACTTGCAAGTAGTGTTACATATTCAAGTAAAAGTCAAGTATTTTTATTTTTCAAAATGAGAACCTTCCTAGTGAATTTTATGGAACTGTGGCCATTTTTTTCTTGGACATGAAATAACTAATAAAAAATGATGCAGCTTACCTGTATCGAGGTGATAGTGTTAGTAAAATAAAGCAGATGATGATTTTAAAAGCTGTTTTTTCATGCTCCTACAGATTTGTGTATTTTGTTTTCATGGATACATTATTGAACTTAATGTCACTCTAACAGTTAAAATTTTATTAGTCAGTAGATCTTCATCATGTTAACATACTTCCTTGGTTATGTGGCTTTTTCATCTTCAAGAGTGTAATCCGAAGTTTGTTCTATAACCATTTCTAATAAGTGACTCTTTCTCTCTTCCCTTTCTACCCCAATAAATGCCAGGATTATTGAAAACAATAAATATGGGAGCAAATATATGGCTACAAGCTCTGAAAGCAGGAAGCAGTTCACATCATCCTGTGGATTGTTTCTAGGAAGGATTTTGCAGAACTCTGACTATATCTGGAGATCAGGAATTAATCAAGCTCCCACGCTTTACTGGGCCTTGTTGGGTGGGCAAGTCCCTCAAATGTGCAAGCGTAGTAGCGCATTTCCCAGAGGGATTGCAGACACAGCAGTGTAGCTCCAGCATGACAGCGAGTAATGTAGGCTGTGGCAAGGGAGGGGGAATAGTAGTTAGGAGAAGTGAGCAGTGATACTATGGTCCTTTATGCTTACAGGATACAGCAATGTTTCAGGAATTCCTGTGTCTGGAGAAGCTCCATCCTGGCATTACGTGAAGAGTTTCTCCCAGTGCTCCATTGCTAGGACATGTAGGTGATGCAGGGGGCAGTAGCAACCCACTCTGGGGCTGGACTGGCATCTGAAAGGGTTCAGGCATTATCTCAGTGCAGTGTGTTTATTAAAGGACCATTTGCTTTTTGACCATTTGAGCATTTTGACCATGTCGTGTTGCTTCTTTTTGTTACTCCATTTATGTGAATACCCATTCCCTCTTTGTTCGACTTTTAATAACTTATAATCTGTTGTTGTTATTTTGTACAAATGTGCACTCTGCATGTAGGAGCCAGCTAAAAAGAATTTCAAGTCGTATGGATATGCAAGTCATATGCATTTAACACTTGGAGACATGGAGAAGAGAGGATGAAAATGAGTCCACCTTCAGAGAGAGGGGAGAGGAATAATTCCTCCAAGTAATGGGAGAGATTGGAGAGATGGTTATTACTGCTTAGCCCAGCAAGGCTCCTGGGAAATGTTTCCTGGGAAGTAGAACTTGCTCATAGGCAGTTCTGGCAGCGTGGAGCTTAACACAGGGAGGTATCAGTCTGTAGTGCTCATGGGCCTGCTGTTAAACAGGTACATTTATTACTTGCTATTGCTTTCTTCCTCTTATAAAAATGCTATTTCTATATTTACTGCTACTGTTGATAAGTGTTACTTATAACACCCTGAATGAAAGTTATTTCTTTTCTTTTCCCCTGCCTCATACTTGCATATCTGTCTATTGCAGAACCAATACTCTTGTCAAAAGATGTTGTAAAGCAAGTATTTGAAAAGTGTGGAGGGAAAAAAGCCAGTCGGTGCAATCTCCCTGGCAATGCAGCCTGAAAATCTCCCAAGTCAGGGTTCAGGCTTTTAGAATATGGATGGCAAGGGGAAGAAAGAATGTAGCTCATTACTCTTCATTGTAAACATAGCTAACCTGCAAGTAAATAGTGAATTGATTGATCATTTGAAATTGGCCTCGTTCAGTAGCAGAAATGCATACAATTGGGATGAGACATTTGGATAGGTTTTTTTAATGAAGCTGTTCATTATAGCTAAAGGTGTTCATCACTCTGACCTCTGTGCTTTGGCTCTCTGGTCTAACCATTGTTTTTGCTTTTGCTGGACCTTATGCTGGGCTGATTCTATGCAAAAGCCTGGCAAAACACTTCAGTGTACTAGTTTTCTGCTGGTTTAACAAGCTGAATTAGTCTGGTACAGTCTGGCAAGTACCAAAAGCAGCAGAACAGGACAAAGATCAGTACCTCCCCTTATGATAACTGCTTAGGGTGCAACTTTGTATTTGCTTGCAGAGTAATTATCCTTGGCTGCCTCTTTGGTTTTGTTTGATTTTTTTAATTATAGTACAACATTACAACTGAATGGGCATGACTTCTTCTCATGGATTATAATACATATATATAGCAACATATATGCACATACATAGACATTGAATAGCAATCTAGTATTAAACAGGCACACCAATATACTAAATTTATCTAAAGTAAAATATTAAGAAGTGAAAAGTATAAGGATAGATTTAAGAAAACTCTTAAAGAACTTGTAGATAGCATGTCTTGAACTGTTGTTACCAGATAACAGATATGCTCCGTTGCTGTGGCTGCACTGGCTGCCTGAAAATTTAGGAACAGAAGGGAAAATAGTCACACTTCCATGCTGTGTAACCCATGATTAGTGCTGAATATGTGGGTTCATTAATCCCTAACACTCTGTTTTCCTCAGGTTGCTTGTGTTTTACCTAGATTAGTGCTCTATTATGGAGCAGTGATAGCAGTTTCTGTGCTCTGTAGAAAATTTTCTGCTACTTAGGGATGATTCTGGTTGTCCAGCAGCAGTTGCTGGGTTGTATTTCAGTGTGTGTTAAGGCAACCCAAAGCTGGTATTGCTTTTTATGAGGTGGACAAAGTGGCTGTGTCAAAGCAACACAGTGTAGTGTAGTGGGGGTGGAAAACTGAAGAGGGGAGAAAAGCTAGAGCAGGAGCTAGTCCAGCTGTTGTAGAGCAAGTCCTTTTCACTGCTGCATCTGGCTGATGAGAGCTACTGCTAGTTTTTCCTTCAAAGCAGTCTGTCTCATTAAAGAAAACTGATGAAGTAACTTGGGGGCTGTGCAGGGGAGTGATTCTGTAAGGTGCTGAGTTTTTGAGTAACTTCTTAGTGAGTGTACTTGACTGCCACCCAAAACTAGCAGAAGTTCAGAGTATTTGTACAATTCCAATAACTCTTTCAAGTTATTAGTTGTTCTTCAGGATGACTTGATAGAGGATCTTGTAAAACAAAGATTTGTTTTCTTTCTCTTCTGTGGTTATAAATTATAACATATGCATGAAAAGGAAATAGGTACGTTTTCTGGTATAAAAAATAGCTAAAAACAAACAACAATGTCAAAGGCAAGTACATATGAATCTTATTTGATTTTAATCTGGTTTTATGCCAAGTGGGTGTGGTTTTGCTGGCTTGAGAAATAAATCCACTAAACAGTCTGAACTGATAACATGTTCTTTCCTGCGTTGCTTCAGAGAAAACTGATAAACTCAGTAAATTTTAAATTTTGTACCTGAGTCTTGCTTTCAGCTATAGCTGCCTCTTTTCCTGTATTTAGTAATGCTAGCATGTTATAAAGACAGGTTGATTTTCATTGCCATAGATTTACACAGATCCACCATGATATAAACAGAGCCTCATATTCCATAGCAGAGGAGACTGAAATTCTACATAAGGTTTCAGGTTGCAGTAGGCTACCATACATAGTTACATTATTTATTATGTTAGAATGGAGGCATTTAATAAGTTAAGCTCACAAATAAAGATTAATAGTCGATAGAGTAGTGCTTCTGATACCTTGATGAAAAGTGGTGCATGTTTTACGCTGCCCTGCACTTAGTTCTTAATATATCAAAGATGTTTGTTCTGGAAATGCACAACTGTCAGAGAGAAGCTGAAGCAGTGAGCAGAAGGGGAAGTGGAATATGCACACGAGCTGAATGTTCTTGAGTCAGCAATGAAGTAGCAAATAGTGCATGACAACTTGTCTTTTAAGACTTCAGGGGTAATCAGTTCAGATCTCAGTCATTTGCTTCCTTGGAGTATTGCTACAGGACACTGCAGACTCAAAACAGAAGTGAAGCAGAGTACAATTTGAGGTTTGGGAATTATTTTTTCCCCCGAAAAAAAGCTGCTGTTTTGTTCTGGTTTGGGTCAGTTTGGGGTTTTTAACAGAAAATAACAAAGCTGTGCTGCAGAAGTCTGCTATGGTTTAATAAGACTTTGAGCTCCATTAAGTTGCAAAATCCCTCTTGCATTTTTCAGAGGTTTCTGTCTTTAACTGTGTGCCATTTGATTTCAGCTGCCTTTTCTCTTTAACAGCCCACCCCTAAGTGAATTTTAATCATAATAATAATTCCATAGGCAAAGGAGTCCCCTAAAGCTTCTAGATGACAGAGAAAATTATCTCCTGTTTGTCTAGGTAAACATTCCTTTGGCTTCTGTATTGAGGTCAGGGAGATACTAAATCACTGTGGTTGCTGTCTCTCCCTTAGGGACCAGCTGATGACAAAATTACAACCTGATATGTAAGAGAATTCAGGCTTGTGTTGGCATGAGAGAAGGAGCTGGGAAGGGCACAGTAGGGCTGATTTTCAGTGGCTGTGCCACTTCTGATCATCTGGAGATAGAAACACATAGTGACCTACATAGTGGCCATACATAGTGACCTACATAGTGGCTGTATCCAACCATAAAACAAGGACTAAGAAACTTACAGATTGGGAGGCAAGCTCAGTCATTCTAGAGGCTGTCCCTGCTATACGTTGAAAGAGTTGAGCTGGCAAAGGGTACTGGGAAAATACTATTTGGAAGGGAAAGCTTTGGTTGTAGGTCTGAGTCTCCCCTTCCCAGCATTTCTTCTCACATCCTTAGCAGTGTTTAGCTAACAGCTGTACTTTCTGCCATCTTCATAAAGTTAATTCAGTGGCTCCTTGGCAGTTATTTAAGTCCAGAGGTCAGTGGGGAGGGAGTAGCATTTACCTGAACTTTTTCTCAGCCAAAGTAATGTGCTAGAAAATCAAAGAGCTTTTTAGTGTAAGCTGAATAAACTCATACTGAATCAGATTGCTGGTGAAGCGTGGAAAATTCATCCTGTGCAACTGGGGACCTGACATATTTGTCAAATCATTTCTTTGCCTTTCCCTCCCAAAATAATAATGTATCCTGAGAACATCTCCAGTTGAAAGAGAGTCTGTATGCTGAGGAACGCTAACAAAAGGACTGCAGTCATTTACAAACAGTTACACAAATGTAAAAGGTATGTGTGTGTGGTAATTAAAGATTGAAAAATTAAGCTACTAGGTAAGTGCTCAGAAATGATCAGGTATTGCCCAGGAAACTAAAGTGAGAATTTGAAAAGCTCTGCAGTGTTTTGTTTTCCTTTTTAATTTTTTTTAATCTCCTATTGAGATGCCAATTTATTTCAGCTTTGAAATGCTCCAAGAACTTGCATAAGGCGTTTCTACTGCATTCTCGTACTTTGCACCGCCTCAGGCAATTGTACCTTGCGTCTCCCCCTGACGGCGCTATTGCCTGCCTGGCAGGGCTGCAGGTACCTGCTTTGAAAAGGCCGTTTGAAAAAAGCATTTACATGAATTAAATACAAATTATAAGGTAAGCTCCTTGAGGTTTGACTGTAAACACACCCTTGAGTTCCAGTCTCTGCGGTATGGAGCAATACACTGGAAACCAGAATGGAAAGCTTATTTGGGGGTAGCAATACCAGTTTGTCCTCACTGTGCAAAGCAAATGCACTGCCCAAATAGCAAACCAGTAAGGAATTCCTTATTTTAATGTATGGATTTGAATGGAGAATGTGCATATTCAGTATGCTTTTTGCTGTCAGGGTGTCTGCCCAGTTTTGATGCTAATCAGTCCAAGATGAGAAATAAGCTGGGTTATTAAGATGGATGTTACTATTACAAAAGTTGTATTAAATGGAAAACGTCTTGGGAAATGAGAAATCCTTTTCCATTGAGAAACAGCTTAATTATGGGGGAAATATAAATTCTGTTAATCTTCTTGCCACTTCAAATCCATGTCAGAATAGTTACCTGGAGGCATGCTCTGCTCACCTAATTTCCCTTTTGCTGGTATCTCTTTCTGCATGGGACACTGAAGTCACTACATAGCTTAGGCTGTGTCACTAGGTTGAAATGTACTCTCCTTCTCAGTCCTCAAATCGTTTTTGTTGTTTAACCTTTTCTTGAATATCTTATTTTCTTCAGGTATCTTAAGTGACTCTGCTGGAAAGTAATTTTTTCTTCATTTATTTTGAATAAGTGGGAAAATAAAACACTTGTTATTTTGAACCTGTAGATAAGTTCTGAGTAACTTTATAAGGCATCGTGTATTGCCCTCTGGTTTTAGTCTATGAATGTCAATATAAAGCTACATGATGTTCAAATGTAATTGAAAAAATTGTTTCATTATGTAGAATGAATGAGATTTAAAAATCAAATGCATAGCTTGCTGGTGACGAATTCTTAGTGTCTAATAATATTTTTCATTACAATCTGGCAAAATGTTATGTCTATTGGGTTATGTCAGCAAACAAATAAGACAGTGGGTTAGTTGGGCTGTTCCTCTGCTGTTTTGCTTATTTCCAGTGAATCCCAATTGTCACTTTTTGCTTCATTTCTGTGATTTGAGAAATCTATTTAATACATTGCTGCCAGCTAAGGTGCTTTCTTAACTGACTCTGCATCCTCTGATATTCTCCTGGATTTTCTCCATGATGTCTGTCTCCAAGGAGGACTGCTTTGTTCAGTCCTTTCACTCTGTGTGCATTTTCTCTTTTGAGTTTGCAGCCACTGTGCAGTTGTTCTCTAGTTAAATCTCTCTGTGTGCATATTTTAGGCTATAAGGCAGCCTTTTGGGGGTCTTTGTTTCAGCTGGGTGTTCCTGTTCCATGGAAGGGATGTGCAACTGCTCACTTCCATGAAGAGGGTGACTGTTTTCATGTGCCAGCTTCAATGAAATTGTTGCCTAGCTGCTGCCAGAACTGTTTCTCTGTGATCAGGCCACCAGACTAGTCACAGAGGTCAGCATCACCTTCTCCAACTGGAGCACCAACTACCACATCATTATAGGATGGTTGCTTGCTTGTAGGAGAACATACTCCAAAATGCTTTGAATGTTCATTAAGGTGTATTCCTGATCTTGCCACTCTCCAAGGTTAGAAGGACAGAAGATGGAAGACAGGAGTTAGTAATTTCTCAGTGGCAGCTTTTTAAAGGTACCAGGAACTAAAAAGAAAAAAAAAATCTGAAGGCCTTTGCCTTTCTGTGCCTGAGGCAGCTTTTGCTGAGTGCCTTGAAGGAACAGCGGCAAAGCCAAGAGGATAGAACAACAGAACTGGTCTGGAGCCATAGCTGTGTGTCAGAGCTGTTGTCTTCCAGCTAATGTGTGTAGCCAGGGACTCCTGTCAGTACAACAAGCACTTCATCGGTGTCAGGACTCTTTGGGATCCCTGGGATTTTCAAGACACACAGGTATTGTCTTTACATTCCTACCTGAAGATGATTTTTACTGTTTCTAGCTTGGAGATGCAAGCAATCAGTTTGAAGTCTGACAAACTATTTCACAACTGGGTGGAACCTGAGAAGACTGAAACCCAGGAGGAAAAGTCTAATACTGCATCATTTCATAAACAGCTGAAGGAATGAAGCCTGGTCTACAGATCAGTGTCCCTGAAGATTTTCTCATACTTGAGTTATTTAAAAGTGACCTCCCTTTTACAGGTTTTCTGGTATTTTAACTTAATCTTTGAGGCTTTTTCTTGGCTGGAACACTTTGGAAATACTGTCTTCTCCCCTAGGTAGCCACTTATCTCTCTTCATGCAACTTGGAGGAACTCCTGTATAACTGAGACTTCTTTTGGTATATTTGTTTGAAATCATCCAGCACATTCAATATTTACTAGAGGAATGACAGAGATTGCATCATTAACATTATGCTTTACCTAATTACCTCTGGGAATAGGATGTAAATAGTCTTCCTCCTAAGAAATCTGCAGAAACTGTATTTGTTACTACAAATGCAGTAACCTCTGAGTCAATAAATCCATTCCACATTTAATGAACTTTGAAAGAGGTGAAGAAAGTAAAACTTTTAAGTGAGAAGATGGATCAGAGTTTCAAGTGTTCATCTATACATACGAAATCTTCTTTCAGCTTTTAACTTCATCAGCAAAGTCTAACATAAACAAATGAGAGAAGAGAAAAGGAAGATGGACCTATCCAAAGGCACAAGACAAGATTGCCTGGGTGATCCTGGGTGTAATTATCAAAGCTAACTAATCAGGGTTTTTGTTGTTGCTGTTGCTTCTGCTGGAAAGTTGCTCATCATTTCCTGTCTTTCTGTTTTTTCATAATGACTTAATGTTCTTGTCAAATTCACAGAATTTGAGTCAGTAGTGTGGTTTTATTTGTTAGACTGGAAGAAAAAGGAACTTAAAGAGTAATTGACAACTTTTTTTTTTTTTTTTTTTCTAAATCCTGTAGGAGTTCTCTCCTCAGTGGTTGTTAACAAACATGCCAGAAGAGGGAATGCAGACTGCTCTCTATTCTGGCTGGGCTGCCTGCATTGCTGTCTTCCTTTTCAGCTAATGCAGCTTGACTGTTTCTGGGCTATAAGCAGAGGCCTGTGGGCTGTGCCAGGCAGCTCTCCCAGCTCCTCAGGACTGGCTCAGTACCTCTGCACAGTGGTGCCTTGTGTGGGGAAATTCTACTGTGATGCATGGACTAAAGGCCACACCACTGAGATGCCGTGGAGGTAATGGCAAAATACGGGTACAGGGCAAAAAAAATTTCCTTCCTGTTCTCTGTTCAAAGCTGGTGTATCACTTTTGGGAGGCTGGCACTGCTGCATGTTTTCCCAGTGTGAGCCTGGAGGAGTTCTATCTGTCTGGCATACAGTGCTGTTGTCAGAGCTGTGCTGAAGTTCCATGAATAGCATGAGCTGGCACAAGCTGCCGGTTCTGCTGAGGGAGGTGGTTCTGCTGGCCTCTCCCTCCTCCCCTCCCTGCAGACACTCCTGCAGCTGTGCAGAAACGCAGGGGGAAGCTAAAGCAGCCCTGGGCGCGGGCCCAGGCACCCGCACACTCCCCATTCATCCTGCACGTTGTGGTGCATCCATGGCACAGCTCAGGCTGGGCTGCTCCCTCCCCTGTCACACTGGGGCACTGGGGCCACTGACTGTGTCCTGCTGGCAGTTTGGGTGTAGCTCTGCTGGTGGCAATGAGGGAGTTTAGCTGCATGGATACAGGCTGTTCTTGGCAATATGTGAATATGAAAAATAACTCCAGTATCATATCCTTGTTCTTTAAATTTTGATAAGCTGCCTGTGGCTAGTTGTTCATCCTTGGATGCACGTAAGTGTTTGTTTTTTGTTGTTTTTTTTTTCAGTTCCTGCATCTCCTCTTTGCTGCACCAAAAAGTAAATAAGTAACAGATATGAGAGCATTTGAAAACCTGTTTCATGAAGTGCTATACCTTGCTTTTGTGTGCCATCCAAGCATCTTTGCACATTCAATACCACCTGAACCAGGAGGAACACAAACAGTGAACAGTAACCCCAATGTCATATCTTTGCACATTCAATAAATACCACCTGAACCAGGAGGAACACAGTGAACAGTAACCCCAATGTCACCTGGGTTTGACACCTGATGTCTAAGTAGAAGCTGCAGATTTACTCACTAATAACCAGTGTCAGAACCTGAGATCTGCTTGATAAAGCTGAGGATCAAACACTTCCAGGGTTGAAACCATAACAGATTTTCTACTTGGAAGAGTCCACTTATTTAAAATAAATCAGGCTTCCTCCAATATGTTGGAGCAGAGTCTCTCTGAAGAAAAAGAGCAAAAAGCTCTCCTGGAAGGATTGCTTTTGTTATATACAGAGACCAAATTTTTGCACATGCTATGTGATACTTTCTTCTGAAAGTTCTCGGCATGACCTCTGCTTCAGAGTAGGTCCTAGTCAGCAGAACTGATTTCTTAATGAAAATGAGTGGTCAGATTTCCTGTTGCTTGTGTTCCCCAAATCAATTGTGCCCCTTTCTCCTCAGAACTGCAGACTTCCTCTCTTTCTATATAATTATTGCCTTTTACCTAGTCATTCTTTTATTATTGCTGGATGGAAGCATGGATATAAAGCTCCTAACCTCTCTATTAGGACTCCATTCAAGCTAAAAGTGGATCTGGTTTATAAGATAAAATCACAGAGAAGTTATATTTTATGCTGAGATAATTTTGTACTGCTTTGTTTCAGAGTCTGCTCTTGACATCTAGGCTTCCTGTTGGCCTAGCAAAGGTCTTACAGCATGTCTATTTTCTTCATTCTTCTTTTCACAAACTAAAATAGCCTGGTGCTGTAGACACTGTCAGCATTACCTTTGTTCCTTCTTTATACTTGTATTTTACACAATAATCTCCAGGAAACAATCCTATTCCTGGAAATTCATCACATTCCATGCAGTTGTGTGGCCTCTATGATGGTGTTTTTCAGCTGCTTTAAGTGATTCAGTGGAACTTCAATTTGTGTTTGAGATTCCTGGAAGGTTTGTCATATACAGTGCTCTAAAACCACAATACAGCAGATGAAGGCAGGCAAATAAAAATGCACAATTCTGTCTCTTAAATTATTATTGACCAGTCTATAGGGCAAGTTTTTTGAAGCATTGAGTTTTAAATGTCTCAAGTGTAAGTATATAATCAGCCTCTTGCTGAAAAAAGAGTCAATGTACCACATCCATTTCAACCAACAGCTAGACTAAAACAGCTTGCATGGATGTTTCATCCCCTTGTACTTGTGCTATAGTAAACAACCCTATTTCTTATCTCAGCTGCATGAGGGCTTCTTTTATATATGTATATGGAAATACATGCAGCCTTAATTCTGAATAGTATGATAGTTGTTCATATGGATAGAAAGTTTTGGCAATGCAGCCTGGACTGCTTGGACAAGTCTGCAAATCACATCCACCAGACACACCTCCAGCTGTGACAAGGGAAGACTGGAGCCCTCAGACTATCCTATTTTACTTGTGTGAAGGGCTTACAGCCAGAACATGGAGGATACAAAAGCACTTAAAGAGAAGAAAAGAAATAATGATAGAGAAATAATGATTAAAGAAATTACAGAGACTTTTAAATGTGAAGTCACTGACTTGGCTGAATTTGGTGTAGTCCTAGGAGAGACCAAACCACTGACAATTGAGGAAAGGTGAGAGTAAAATGAAAATATCAGGTGCATGCTCTGTGTATGAGGACTGAATAAACATGACATTGGACTGACAATTAGTGCAGGCCACAGATTGCTATTTATGCCCCCTCATCACAAAAGCTTATTCCAAACACTGTTCCCAAACACTGTGATGAAATACATGGTCTTTTTGGCTGTTCCCCCACTGAAGTAGAGGGAAGTGGCCCGAGCTGAAATTGTAAACCATCCCAAAGCTTTTTTTGGTGGGATGTTTTTCCAATAGTTGGATTCAAATTGATTCCTGGTGAACTGCAAGGAGCAAATGCATGACAGAAAAACAACAGCGGAAGAAAACCCTTTTACCTGTGAGCACTGAAACAGAGGCAAGTCTGAACACAGCAGACATAATTGCAGTGGGGTCAGATGCCTTCCACGTTAAGTGGCTGACGAAAATGCAGGAAGCGCAGTGCAGGATCCACACCGCCTTCCGCTGGCGCAAGTGGAGCTGACCTGGATCTGTGTCATGGATAAGCAGCAAAACACCGGCCCATTCATTCATCTCTGCGTGGGCCTCGTCCCATGACGCAGGAAGCTCTGGAAGCTGTGTGCTGCCATCGATTCCCTGTGCTGAAAGAACGACTCCAGTCCCAAAGAAGGCTGACGTGCCTCATTCCCCCACCTGCCCCGCCGGCGCAGCGTGGCTCATGGACTGCACCTTCCCAGCCAGCAGGAGCACTGACACCAGCACGTGCTTTCACTGACTGGCTCAGTGATGCTTAGCACTATAAATCCAAAAATACTATTCGTTTGATCTAAACAGCCTCTACTGTCTTAGGAATCTCACAACTCTTACAGCTACTGAGCTGTAAGACACCACCAACACATTTTGTTCTTTATCTATGTCTCTATCAGATAACCCCAGACTAGCTCATCCCCAGTCCCCTGAGACTTCCTCTCCTGCTAATCAAGAGAAATTTCAGGGAATAATTTAGATGTGTGGTGTTTTTTCAGTGTTGTTCTGTTCGAGCAATTAACACAAAACATTGTTTAAGTTTAGGCAGCCAAGACTGCTGCTGTATTTTAGTGCTTTCTAATTTTGAGAATCTATTCTAATCCTGACCCTTTCCCAGCTAACAAGCATACCATATGTCTGATTACTCAGGTTCCCATGAAAAATAGGAAATTAAAAATTCCAGATGATTAACAAACATTTCTTCTTGTTTATTTTGAGATTACTGTTTTAAAATACTACGAAAAAAATTTAGAGACTTCTTTCTCAAACATTTACTTTATTGTTTAGATGTGTAAAAGATATTTTCGTTAAGAATGTGCTGTTTGTGCTTTTTAGAATATGATTTATTGACACTAGTTTGCTAGCAGTAAAAGATATACAATTGACTGTTTAAAGACAGCGGACAAAAGGGTGGGTGATTCCATGGTGGAATTTCAGAGGAGGGGAACTAGGCACAGACATTCTAAGCTGGTTTAATGACAGTGAAAGTCTTGAAACCTCTTCAAAACGTTCAAGCCCAAAGCATGATGCAAGTTGGAGAACAACCAACAGCCTGTTATCTCTGCAGGATGTCAGCCAGGGGAGCAGGTCATGTAACCAGTGACTCCATCCAGTACAGCACAGAGCCAGGATACTGGTCAGGAGAGGTCACTGCTCTGGCAAGTAGAGACTCCCTTAAAAGCAGAGCTTCATTGTACTAATGCAGTACACGATTCTGTGCACGAGTTTGGTTATGAGCAGACTAATTTGGTGAGAGGCAGAAAGCTGTTGAGAAAACCAAACACTTGGATTAAGCCATCTCTCTGTGAGTGCTTGAATGAGGGGAAGAGATGGTTCCCATGCAGAAGAAAGCCTGTGTGTATGTCTGATCCAGCTACAGCATTTCAGTAGAGAACATCAGAGGGGAAAGGCTGGGAGGCAGCACTGGGCAGCCTCAGCTGCCACCTGAGGACAGCAAGCCACTGCTTGATTCTTGTCCTAATATCCTCCACCAGAAGTGTTTGTCCTTGCTACAGCTTGTTTATTCACCCATAAATGTGCATTGGTGGTAATAAACGCCTCTGTTATTTTGAAAGTAGCAGTTGATAATTATAAAGTGCTTGCTCTGAGCTCGAGCTGCTGGGCTTCATCCCTCCTGCCTCGTGTGAGCTACCCCCACTCACTGCATCACATCTAAAATTAGGTAAGATGCTGTATCCCGTGAAGAGCAGGGCTCAGTAGCTCAGAGCTGCAAGAGCTGGACCAGGCACAGGTGCACAGCTCCTCAGTTAGGAAGATGCTTTCAGACAGATCACTGAAGAACACTTAATGATGATCAGAAGTGTTACAGAAGTAAAGCAGCCTTCACATCCAGGAGCTCCAGTTCAGCCAAAGAAAAATGGGAGCTAGTTCTATTTCTTTTGGTATGTCTTTAGCTCTGTATTTTCTAAACAATATGTGGGACAGCTGTCAACAGCTCTGGGCCCAAGCAACTGCTTGGGCCAAACTCTTCCCTGAGGTAGTTGCACTGCTTTCATTGTATTCATACCAGTGATGAATGTCGCTCTTCTTCACTTAGGAACAACACAGAGAGCTCGTGAGATTTAAACATTCTTTCAGTGCTTTCCTTCTGATTGAAGCAAGTTTTAGTATAGAAAATGCTGTGGGCTTAAGAAATGGCTGTATTCTTCATCCTGCTCTGAAGCTTTGCTTCAGCTTCCCACCAGACTCAGCCCATAGCATCCATACAATTTATTTTAGAAGTCTGTATTCCCAGTGCACTGCTATTCTTTAAACATCTGGTGCACTTAATATTTCAAAAGCACTAATCTTGGGGGAGAAGGGTTAAAATGTGAAACTAGAGAAAAACAAACTAGGGAAAAGAAATTGTGACAGAAACTTCAAATCATGCATTTTGGATTTGAGCTGAATCAAATCACAGAAGTGCTTTTTCAGTGCTTCGTCTGAAAGCAATTTAGCTTTTCTGTGTTAGCAGATTATGCTGTTTTCAACAGTTGTTGGAGAGATGACTGATGAAAAGCATTTTCATTGTGGGTGTGCTTCCAAGTACAGACAGAGCTGTGGCACTCAAACCCCAAAGGGTTTTCTTACCCTGATCTCTCCTGAAGCTGTGGGTAAGTGGTCTGTCAAGCTCTCTGCAGCACTATTCCCTCAGACCCACCTTCAGTGCGGCTCTTGGGACCCCAGACTTCAGTGTATGGGATGGCTTTGTGTTTTTCTCAGGGTGCATCCTCAAATCATGAAGGGATTGGAGAGGGAAAAAAAGCCCAGAACTCTGAGCAGGAATCAGTAGAAGATGGGAGCTGTACCTGGCAGTTGGCACTGAGAAAGGACTTCAGGACTAGGCATCCTGAACCTGGATCCCACGTGAGAATCAGCCCACGGCTCCATGAACAGAGGATAACTGCAATGTAAGCACTGGCATGCTTACATTGTTCAGCTGACTTTGGAGGCTGGTCTGTGATAGTTTTAACTCAGGTGAAAATCAAACCCTACGCCTGGTTCTGTCACAGTGTAAGTACTGCAAGGTAGCACTCAGTAGCAGCAATGACACTTGGAGAATCTGTAAGTTATGAATGACAGAATAAGCCAATTGTCAGTAAAAGGCAAATGTACTAAGTTTGGAATAATGACATTTCTTCCGTGATCTGTCCCGCATTCCTCTGGAGTCAATGAAAAAGAGGCAACAGTGAAATCAAAGCACGTCAAAACCTTGCACTCATACAGATGGTTGAATCCAGTTACGGTTGCCTCCATTTTAATAAAAGAAACACTGCAAAGTTACTTCAGATTTCACCGGCCTAGATGGTCTTAAAATAATGCAGGAATTCGCAAATGAATTATAGTTTTCTGCAGGCAGCAAATTTTTTCCACTAGAGCAAAGGTATTTGGAGCCCCAGTTGTGTGTTTACTATCAAACATGTATTTTTGGGCCTTCTTCCACCAGAACTGCAGTAAGCCTTCATCCCCAAACTCAGCAGCTATATTTATCCATGGACCATGTTTTCTACTGCAGTATCAGTGACCTTGCCTGTAATTATTCTTCACAGGGGAAGCTTAGCTCAGTCCTCCAAGTACTGCAGTAACTCTGAACAAAAATAACCCAAAAGTCCACAACAGGAAACGTTAACAATGGCAGGATTACTGGCCACCATGTCACCGTAAAATAAACGAGCAACTGAGAGGGAGTTCAGGGAAAAGCAGCACCACAATTAATAACAGGAGGGACTGACTTATGAGGAAAGATTAAATGAGCTAAGCGATGATGAAAGGGTGAACGAACAACTGCCTCCAAATGTTTGAAAGAAGAAACCATCCAGGACAGGGAGGGATTCTCTAAGCTACTGCCAGGAGTTAAGAGTAATGGAAAGAAACCAATAAAATGAACACAGCAGTCACCATAACTATTTCTTCAGCTCAGAAAAAGAAACCCAGTGCTTTTGGCAGTGTGGAAATCTTGCTGATTTGTCCTGTTTTATTTCTTATCCATATCCCACAAAGCATGGGGGAAACACTTAAAATTATGTAATGGCGCAATAATGCTGAAATATTTTAGGCTGGCAGCTTTGAAGGACTGTGAGGGAGCTGTGCTGACATCCTCTTCCAGCTCCTGTCAGACTCAGACCCTCATTTCTTGAGGTGCCTTAGAAAGCCTTGAGGTTTCAGCTGAGAAAAGCAGCTCTGCACAACCAAGCACTTAAGCAAACACTTCAGGCAAATGAAGAACTGAACTCCCACAGCTATAAATCACATCCATGATTCCCAAATGAGGAACCTGAGTCTGCCCTCAGCAGTCCCTGTAGCAGACGGTCACAAAGTACACAAAGTCAGAATTCTCCACAGCTATCCCTGGCAGACCTTTGGTTCACATCCTAATGTAGTTAATATTTTTGCAGCAAAACAGCTGTGAGGCATCATGTTGTTTGTTTTCATTAACTCCTCCCCAGTGGGCTTATATATTTGTATTTCCTTGTTTACATATTTGTAGTGTCCCTAGGGGGATACACACACTACCCCTAAGGTTAGGGGCAAGTTATTGGAGGGCAAGTACTTCCCTCTGATGCACAATTTGTCCTGCCTCTTTGCTCTGCCAGAGATGTAAATCTTTCTGGAAATGTTAGACCAAAGTCCCTTTAAACATGTGGTTTCTTTCAGCAGCAGTTTTCAGACTGTGCTTTTTGAATTGCTGGGCCAGAAGTTTGTGTTTCCAATTGTCACTCTCTGAGACACTTTTCCATTGTTAATGCAGTCCCAGGCGCTTTACAGCCTGCTCTCTTTATAGTCGTTCCACGGCCCTGCGTGTTGAGGTCCAGATCTTTCCATCACAATTTGTGCTGTCATTCTCCCGACGCGGCGCGAAGCCGCCCGCCCGCGAGGGGACGGGGACTCGCGGCTCCCGCCGCTGCTTCCCACGGCACCGACCGCGCTCCGTGCGGGCCGTGCAGCAGCCCCAGCCCCAGCCCGGCCCGTCCGTGCCGCGGCTGCTCCTCCAGCCCCCGCCTCGCCGCTCCTCCGGCCGGGGATGCCGCGGGCTCGCCCGGAGGTCGCGGCTCCCGGGTACCGTTACCGGCGGCTCCGCGGTAGCGGGCGGAGCGCGGCCTCCCGCCCATCGCCGCCGCGGGGGCTGCCGGGCTCGGCCCTACCGGCGCCCCCCGGCTCCCGCCGTCTGCGTCAGACCGGAGACGTGGCCCCGCGGCGGCGGGGGCGGAGCGGCGGCGGGC
>NW_024527710.1:4008988-4061781 GCF_017590135.1 Pyrgilauda ruficollis | reverse complement strand
CGGAGCGCGGCTGCGGGCGGCCTCCCGGCCCGGCCCTGCCCGCCGCACTGAGCCCCGCACCGCGCCGCGGGATGTTCGCGGTGCCGCCCGGCCGCTGCCGCCCGTGACCCCGAGCCGCACGCCCGGCCGAGCACCAGGTAAGCGCTGCCGCGCCTGGCTGCCTCTCCTGGGGCGCTCCGCTGCCCGCGCCGGGGACGGGGCATCGCCACGGGGAGGGGGCCCCGGGGGCCGCGCGGGAACGGAGCCGCCCCGCTGGGCCCGGCGCTGCGCGCCCGCGGGGAGAAGAGACGGGGCCCGGCCCGGCCCGCGGCCGCCGGGGCTCCCCTTTGCCCGCCGGCGGCACCCGAGGTGCCGCTTCCCAGCCTGGGCAGTGCCGGAGGAGCCAAACTTTATCTGGGATCGTCGCCGGCCCCTCTCCCGCGGAGGAGCGCCGCGAAGCCGCCGCGGCAGCCCCCACGCCCCGTCCATCGCACCGCATCCCCTGCCGGGCGGGGCAGCCCCGGGGGTTCCCGGCACGGCGGCGGCCCGGAGCCAAGCGGGGCTTCCCGGGAGCGGGGCCGCCGAGGGGGCAATGGTGGGAAACAGTCGCCGTGGAGACGGGCCTCTTGGGAAAGCCTTTGGGGAAAAGGGCTTGGGGAAAGCCCATGGCCTTATTTTCCCCGGTAGTAAGCCCCAGACCAGCCCGCATTACGGGGAGGATGCGAGCAGGACTGGGAGGCGGCGGTCCAGCCGCGCTGCCACCGCGCCCGGCAGTGCCTTCCCCGGGGCTGCTCCGGCGTCGGCATCTCGGTTTTTGAAGAGATTTAAAAAAAAAAAAACAACCCGATTTTATATCGGTTTAAAACCAGCTCTGCCTTGTCGCAGGATGATGGGCAGGTCTGCCGATTATTCACCAAGTGCAGTTAGTCCAGTTCATTAGAAAGAGTTGACCAAGCAAAATGAGACGCTTATGAAAGACCACTGAATGTATCCTACCAGAATTTCATGAGGGTTGAAGTGTGTAAAAGTAAGGACTTTTATTGCTCAGATAAGTATGTCAGTTATGGTTTGGCTTTTTAATAATTTGTTTTGTTTTGTTTTTTTTTTTTACTTTTGGAGTTAGTACTTCCTGTGACGAGAGATTCAGTATTATTAGCACCACTGTTTGAAGACAACCATGTAAAGTTCACTCCCATAAAGCACTGTTGGTTTGAATGATGCTCTAGAAGATTGTACAGGCAGAAAAGTGCTTTGCAGCGTAGTGGAGAAAAACGTGACAACATTGGAAATAAATAATGATTTAAAAATCTCCTTTTCCAGTTTAACCAATTCTACATCTTGCCTTCTCCCTACCCGTCACGCCCCCGCTCCTGCCCTCCGGGTGTATTAGACCTGCTTTTACTTTTCTTTTTGGTATGATGAAAGCAGTCAAGAGGGTAGCACTCCCCTGGGCTCAGTCTTCTTCTGGAAAAACCTGTTTGCTCCTGTTGTGCAGATCAGCCTGGAGAGCTGGGCCGAGCACAGTTCTGAGATGATCCCTAATTTTAACCTGGCCTTGTATTCCTGCTGTCTCACAAGTGCCTGTGTCCCAGGGCTGCCAGCAAGGCACAGCAGCCTGGTGCTGAGCACCTGTGGTTTCTGAATCATTTCCTTTTCCAGTTACTTTCTGAGTTTGCTAAATTTGTGGCATCCGTGCTGCTGTTTTCTTCCAGTCTGAATGCTGACAGGCCCTGCTAAAGGCTTTGCCATAGTATAACATTCTGTGTGTTTTGTTTGTTATTATTTACTCATGTAAGCAGTTTTAGAAATAAGCTTTCTGATGGAAAGGCTAAAAATCTATTTGCTTGGTATTCCCAGTATTGGAAAAGGCTAGTGGTGGATTTCAGTGAAAAATGAAATCAGAGACTGCTAAATTCTCCTTACAAGTGCTCACTCAGTGCTTTGAGCTATCTTGCAGTCAGTTCCTGTAGCGGTTGAAGTTGATTTCCTGAGGCAGCCTCATCCCACCTCGGTATCTGGCTTTTGAGGCGCACAACAAGGAGCCCTGACCGGGGAGGGGGACAGCATCCGGGCTGGGCCGGCCGGAGCCTTGAACAATGCTCAGGTGGCCTCAGTGCCAGGGGGACAGCGCAGTGACACCCAGAATAATGGACTGGGTCAGAGTGCTGGGAGGAGCAGTTCCCCTGATTGTCCATTGACCTCACTCCCAGCTGCTTGAAGTGGGCCATATTCACCGCCAGAAAGGCACTTCCCAGCCCCAGGCTTTTTGAGAGCTGTGGGAAGTAAAAAAAAAAAACAACTCTATTACCATCCAAACAATTCACAATAACAGGAGCTAGAGGTTAATTTTATAGTTTTTTCCTCTTTAAGGAAACCTGGTAGAAAGATGCTGTCCCCATTGTCAGAGTTGTGAAGGGCAGGGGAGGGCTGGCTATATAATAAAGAACACACTGAAAATGAAACACTTGACCTCAGGAAAAACAAACCTTCTAAATACTTTAAACCCTTTCTTAATAAGTCAAAGAAGCCATTCTCCTTCCAAAATGATTTGTCAAAGGACTGTTAACAAGTGTTGGATTTCACATGCTCGATGTAATGGAAACTCTACTCTCTTCTTCATCCTTGAGCTGTTCACCCATGGATTTTGTGCAACAAAGCTCTGTTGCAGATTTAAGCTACAGTGCAGTGACTTTTGTTGGGTTTGTGTTTCTAGGACCTCTTTCTGGTTAGGAAGATACTAGGTTTGATTCAGCCTCTTGGCCAGGTGTGATTGTGTCATTTGTTCCATTGCTTTCATTCATAACACAGGGCAGGCCCTTCTGCTTTCCCATCCCCAGGCAGGCAAAGTGTGTTAGAGCTGTCCTTCAACCTGTCAGACCCTAGATGAACTTTCTGTCACTGTATTCATCTTACATTTTAGTGCCTGGCACATGCAGTTAATCAAACACAGCATAAACTTTACAACTGTGTCATTCAGAGAGTCATAGGTTTGGACCAGGATGAGGGTTTATTCAGAATTTTTCCAGTATAGAGTTTCTGTACAGTCTCCTTCTCCCTTGAAGGACTGATTTACAATCTGGTGTTTGATCTGGTCAGATTTTTAAAAGGTAGGATAATGCCACGCATGTTTTTTGCACATTTCCCACTTGTTTGGGAGAATCCTGCCTTGCAGTGCATGTGTTTTCTTGGTTTTAAAGTAAAACGAAGGCCTCCCCTGCAGCACAGCATGGCACCGTTCTCCAGGGCAAGTTGCTAATGCCACTGTTAAGACGAGTGTATAAAGTTCCACTGAATTTGAACCAGAACATGTAAAAACATTTGGTTCTGTACCATAGTATTAAAAATCCATTTCTCTCTGTCAAAGCAAACTTTAACTTTTCCATTGACTTCCATGTGAGCAGAATACAGCCTTTTATACCAACTTCTAATCCTGGGTTGACCTGCCATCTGCTGAAAATGGAGATGCTAGCTCACATCTCCCTTCAGTGGCAATAGTACATAGTGACTTTTTATTGATTAAATGACCCAAATTCCTGAATTCAACAACCCAGCAATAAGACTGCCAACATGCTGAGAACATTTCCAATTTTATTTACTTATCACTGAAAGGAAGGTGGGAGTGTGGACTAATTGCTTGCTCTGGAGCATATGGTGAAGCAGAGCACAGGTCCAGCCCTGCCCTGCGCGTGCAGCAGTGTAAGATCCTGACACACGTGCAGTTTGCAGCAGAATGCAACAGCTGAGAACTGCAGGTTGCTGTCAGAGGGTTTGCTGCTCTGAGCAAGGACCATTATAGATCACATTTGCCAGTTGATGTGAATGTTTGATGAGCTGTCTCAGGGGTAGGTAGTTTTCACCAGTATTCTTGGAAAAGCCCCTTTTTGAGTGTAAAGTGACTAAAAAGAGTATTTTCTCTTTGCAGTCATTTAACCATGATGACATAATTTCAAATACTTGCACACCTGCTATAGTGTTGTCAGAATCCCCCCCAGCAACTGCTTTTATCTTACAGTTTATGCTTGATAGAAACTGCATTTTTTTTATGTTTTATGCAGCAACAGACTTTTTGGTGGAATGAGGTTACAGCTAATCCCTCTTTGGTGGTCTATGGATGGACACTGTCCTGAGAAGGTCCAGTAGAGAAGGTAGTTGGTTTTCCAGTTCCTGATCTTTAAAAGCCATCCTATGTGAATACCAATTCTGATTCTGTAGTTACTAGTGTATCTGCGTATCTCTTTGAGTGTGTGTAGATCACATGCAATTTATGTGCTTTAATTTATCTATTTTAGTCTTTCTTATTCTTTCAGGGGTATGGATGAGACCATGCATTTACTGTCAGGGATTTTTGTAACAAAGGATGATTTGGGGGAAGAAAATCTACCAACTGCTTCAGGCTGAGAATACCTGTATGTTTATCAAGGTGTTTTGGGATCCATGTTTTATGAGACTATTGTGAAGTTTTAGAAAGTTATTTTGTGTTGCATGTAAGTAGGAGCAAAAAAGATGATTTATATGAAAATGTCTCCCAAATCATGAAAACAGAAATTCTTTAATGTTTTTGGCTCAGTCACTGAGCCAAAACAGTTAAATGTTTTTAACTAACTTGTCAGATGATTGAGCTGCTTAAGACTAGAATGGACCTTTTGTGCTTCCTATCCCAATTAGGAATTAATTTTTAATTATATCAGCTGAACATTTTTAAATATGAGCACTTGTATTAGCCTCAGGCACCTATTTCTATGATGATGAATGGCACTGATTTGTGTAATATTGTCTGTTCTGAGACATTATAACAGCATTGTTTCTGTCTTCATTATCTGAGTATGTTAGATAGTGTTTGTGGAAAACATAGTATAACTTTGATTCAAACTTGATGTGATTTTATTTTCTCAATTGTTTAGATTATTTCAGGAGTACTAAAATATCACTTACTGGATTGTCACTTGCTTGGTGTTTTGGTTTGTAGTTAAAGGCTTTTACTCACATTAAAACCATTTTGCAGCTCTGGAAAGAGGGCAGGCATCTTGAGTGATAGCCCTGATAAACAAAGAATGTTACTCCCAGAGCTGAAAAATGGTAAGTATTGCCTTTGAAGTAGTCTTTGACATGGAAATGCGTGGAGTGTACTTCTCTTTGGATTTGGAGAAATAGCTCAGCAAAGCCAAGGCTCCACACAGACCACTGCTTGGTATGGAAAGAACTCCTAATGATTTCACTGAGACTTTATCTGGCAGAATCTTGCACTGAACATTTTTTTGTCTTTAGTCAAAGAGCTGCTGACAATAGGAAGTCTTTTTGGTGTGTAATACATGAAAAAGTGCTATGACTCACTTGGAACTAACAACAAGGTTATTGTCTGGGATTCATTGCCAAAGCAGCACTTACTGTATATGTAGGTGGAAATTGCAACATATATTTTGAAATGTAGTTTATTAAAGTTGCTTCCTCTTTATGTCCTTTATGTCTTCTCTTTACAACCCTTATGTCTCCTCTGAGTTCTGGGTTCAGGTCTTTGAGCTTCCACTGCCACAGCAGATGGTACCAAGAGCAGAGCAGGGGCATTCGCTGCTGCCTCTGAATGCCCCCCACGCGCCCTCCTGGCTGTGAGGCAGGTGGGCAGCTGAAACCTGACTGGGTGCTTGCAGCAGGGGCCTCAGGAACTTGGAGGGAAAGGAGTGGACTAGGTATTCAGCATGTTTCTGGAAGTTACACCCTTTCCAGTTCTGTCCACTGCTAAATCCCCTGTTGGCGTCTTGCCCACGGTTGTGGTCCTGCGGAGCTGCAGCTCTGGGGAAGCTTGGTTCTGGCAGCTGACATAATGGAATACAGCTTTCCAGCTGTTGGTTGGGACCTTGCTGCAGTTCAGGTGGCACAGCCTAGCTGTCCCAGTCAGTGCATCTGAAAATGACACCCCTTCCCTACTCTGAACAGCTGTCACACAGAGGGACACACATGTTTTGTAGAACTGCCAAACTATGGGTACTGGAATAATGTCTTCTGTGAGCTAATTGTATTTTGTCTGTTCTCCAGATTGATAAACTAATACCAACTGTAACCTTTAATTTTGGTAGTGTATAATGTGTAATAGTAACATGTAGTAAGAAATCAAATTCGCTTCAGTGGCTTTTTAGGGGAGTTCTGACATGCTATCAATTTGGATTGAGGCATTGCAGAAAACTGGAAAAAAGCTATGTTATGATTTTGTAGTACTATTCATTCATATTTCCCACCAAAGGTACTAAAGACAGTGGATACCTTTCTGTTTTGCAGCTAGAGAAGTGGTGGCATGGGGGGTTGATGTGGCATGCACAGGCTGTACATGTCTGTGTCCCAGTGGGAACTCCTGACTCACTCTCTGTTGTTCCTCCAGGTCACATTTCCTCACCAGCTTCAGCCACAAGGACATGAATTTGTTTGAAAATACAGTAAACTCATGGACTGTTAAAAATAACTGTTTGGATGCAAATGGTTTGTTTTTAATGTCTTTCCAGTTCCTTTACATGGGATTTATGTTTAAGAAACTGCATCATTTGTTTGTACTTTTTACTTCAGAGTGATGGTATTTCTTCCTATGACAATCTGCGTTGCAGTCAGCGGAACAAAAAGGGAGCCATCATGTTTCAAACAGTGGCAACACAAGCCAGCGTTCAAAGTAGTTTTTCCAGCCAAAAGGTTTATGCCTTTTTAAAATTATTTTTTAAATTTAATTTTATATTACAGGAAACACCAATGGCAATAAAACCTAGCAAGGAAACTGGTCTCCTGAAATGCTGCAAATACAAGAAGTCAGTAGTAGAGGTTTTATTGTATGTTACAGGGGAACTGACCAAGCACCTACACTTACCAAAATGCTGGCTATTTTGGTCAGTGCAAACATGAAGCAAAATAATTACCAAAACCGAATGTCAGGGTCGTTCAGACATTATTTCACTGCATGTACAATGTGTGTGAGAATACACAGATAAGAATGGAACATAAACCTCTTGGGAATTAGGAGTTACTAATTTCAGTCCTTATCATCATATTTCCCCCTTACTCTAATCTTAGTTTCCCTGGCTTGGTGTCTTGTCCCTGCATCTACTTTTAGTCCTCTCCTGGTTAGGTGATGAAATGAAGCAGGTCCATGATCTGTCATCCATGGTGCCAGCACAGGCAGTGCCAGGAGCTGTGAGGGGTTTCTGGGCACATGCTTAAAACTGAAGTGTTCATCTGCTAACATCAAAGTACACAAATCCACGGTTTCCAAAGGTTTATAAATGAGCCAGCTGTAGGCATCTGTTCACACTGCAGTAAAACTGTTCCCAATAAGCAGGTCAAATTTTGGGGCATGGGTGATCTGAAAAGTATTAAATAAAAATATCACAATTTTTGTAGGGTTCACATCCAATTTGTTTTCCTAAGTTTGTTTCTAGAATGGTTTGAACAATTGCTGGCTAGATCTTTTTTCAAATATTGTGTTAAATTACACAGGTTTTTCCTTATGGCTGTTTTGGACACCCAATCCCACCTAAAAATACAAATTTAGCAAAGTTTTATTCGACAGAATATATGACTTATGGTAGCAGCAAGCCATTTTCATGCCAGGCTATGTCTGTCAGTTGTCTAGAGGAGACTGTTGCCCTAAGCCCTGGGGCTCTGAACAGACCAGTGATTTTGTTTAAATATCCTCTTTGAGAATACATCACCATCAACCTGACTGCAGAATTCCCTTACTCATGCTTATTTAACTGTCTCGGTGTGCAGTTCCAAAGCAGGTAAAATATGAATGCAAAATTCTGCTTCTTAGTGCAGTCTCAGGCCCTGTGCTGAGAAGCACTCCAGCTTAACTTCACCTCCTGGTCCATGGCAGCTGAGGCCAAACAGCACTAAACACTTGAAAAGTGGCTTTATGGTATTTGTGCAGAGTAACAAATGTTTACAGTGAAGGATGGTGGGGTTTGGAGTGTGCAATGCCTTGTCCTGTGTAAAAACCCTCTGGTGTGCAGCCCCTGCACACGTGACCCACAGCGCTTGGGCTCTGCTGAGTCCCTGCTGCCAGGTCACAAGTTTGTTTTGTGTTAAATATGAGCTGTGCTCTGTTCCTTTAATGAAGATGGATAGGCAGTAAATCATGTATGGGAACCAACGCAGAGACCTTCTTGCAGCGCTATTCCCAAAAGGCATCTCATAATTTACCCTAATATGAAGTGTGTTTAAAACAGCCAGGAGAGCAGCACTGGCCTAGCATTTTGTCCTTTCAGTAGATGTCTGATGGGAAAGACCAAGCAGCGCCAGTCTGAATTGGCTCTTGAGGACGTCTGAGCTTTGACCCTTGTGTTATACTCAGCTGGGCTGCAGTGGTCCTGCAGCCTCTAGCCCAAGGCTCCTCATGCCAAGAAGAAATCTCCTTCCCTAGTGGGGATCAGGGCTGTTCCCATACCACCTGGGGCTTGATTGAACTCTGGGCCACTCTTGGGACATGGTGATGCTGATCCTGCATCTGAGGAGGATTGATGGGATGTCAGGGAAATTAGGTTAAATGTCTGCTGGCTGACATCTTTTCTAGTCAGCTTAAGAAATCCCACCAACTTTTTGTGCTTCCCAGCTGCCAATATCACTATTTCTTTCTCCTCCAGCTATGTTCCTTCTCCTTTTTCTCTCTGGTGTATAATTCATACACTGCCCTTGCCAAACCAGCACTTTCTGGATGATAGTTGCCTGTCTGACACCCAGGAGCCCCAGTTCTGGTGCACAGCTTTGATTGTTCTCCCAAAACAAGCAATGGATGACACTGATTGCTTCAACACATGATGTGATTGAGTAACCACTAGTGGAAGGACAGAATAGCCAAGGGCTTGACTTCTGGTGAGTAACACCTGTAGCATGGCAAACACAGCTCTGGCAAGTGCTGGTCTCCTGCCTGAGCACATGAAGCAGCAGTGACTCCATTCTCTGTCACACGAGGGTCAGCAGGGCACAGAGCCAGGCTCTTGGGCTTTGCTGGGCAGGGAGGCCATAGCCAGGGTGTGGGGTGGCTGCTGTCTGTCACTCATAGGGTGACACCGAGCAGTGCCTAGGGAAGGGTGCGGAGCAGCTGGCAGCTCTGACAGCACGGTGCAGGCAGGCTGGGGGCCAGCTTGTCATGGGGAGCGGTGGCAGGAGCTGCTGGGGCTCTGCCTCAGTGAGGAACACGTTGTCAGACCTGCCTGGGTGAGATAAAGGCAGAGCCTCCCAGTTATTCCCTTTGTTTTGCTCACTGTGCTGCTCTTAATTGCCGTGTCTCTACAGGCTGTGCCTTGAGAGCCTGGGTGGGGCAGTGGGAATGGCACGTACTGGTGCCACATACTGGTGTCACTGGTGGTGCAGCTCTCCCCAGCAGCGTGACCCTTGACTTCTCCTGAGGGTGCTGCCAAACCGCTCCATGAAATGAATGGAGTGACTCTGTGAGAACCTGCTTAAAAATAGCAACTGTCACCTAGCAAGAGCTTGGGGCTGGGGCCTGGAAGGTGCTGCAAGCCAAAGGCAGCTTTGTTCAGGGTTGTCCCACTGGGGCTGTTTTCTGAACAGTAATGTTTTTGCTTTTGAAGAGTCTCTCAAGACACAAGGTGAATGCAGCTTAATGACGGGGCGTGCCACTTCCATGTCCCATGTGTTTGCCCGTCCGGCACGGTGTGTCCTGGCTCTGACTGGGTCCCTTGTGTGCTGCTGCAAGGCAGGGCACGGCCCCTCGGTGGACACGAAGCCGTGCCGAGCAGCTCACTTAGTGCTGTGGAGCACTAAGCCAAGGCCAGGGCTTGTCCCCAGGGCTTGGCGGCCGTGCTGTGACAGTGAGCCGTGCCACCGGGGTCCCTTGGGCTGCTGGTGGCAGTCAGGCCCACAGAGCCCGAGCGCCCCGTGAGCTCCCCGTGGGCAGCGGCTCCGTGCATTGATTTCCTTTTATTCTGCCGCGGACATCATGTGGATTGCCCGGTGCCTTGGCTTTCTCCTTAGCCATCCTTACTTCCAAACTGTCCTCACTGCTTTCCTTTATTCCCTCTGATACAAACCAACTGCTGAGAGGCTGGTTTGCTCCACGCTGCAGCGCTTCACAATCAGCCTTTGATTCAATCTGTTGATTTATTAAGTCTAATTTGGTTCCAATACTTTTGTCTCTAACTTGGATCTATTTATTCTCCTTAGCTCTTCTAGGTCACATTAATTTGTTGTGTCTCGCCCCCAATCTCCTATGCATTAGCTGGTTCCTGTAGTTGGGTTTTCTGATAGAGTAGGTATTGCACTTGTACCTGCATTCAAGTATTTAATCTTATTATGGCATACTCATTTTCTCTCACCAAATTTTCTACATTTCTTAGAAATTTTAAAATAAGAATCACTACTGATTTCTCTCCCCTCCAGTGTTCTTGTGGAGTTTTTTTTCTTTTGTTTCTTTTGGGATTTTTGTTACTTTTTTCTTTTTTTTTTAATTATTTTTTTTTTAATTTAATCTGGCAAACCCACAGCTCTGTTCTACAACACTGCTTAACAGCCAGTACAACTGTTTTTTAATCCAAGTTCCTTTTTTATTTCCTTCTGGTAGTAGAATAGCAGATGATTTAACTCATGTACCATTTTATTTTCTCTAGGGTCTGAGGATTATTTAAAATGCAAGAGAAAAAAAAGAACACGTTCTGGTTTTAATTGAAAAGAATTTCCAATATTTAGAGCTCTAGTATTTACTAAAGTAGGTTACTGTAAGTCAGATGCCACATTTCAGCTACAATGTACTGTGCAATTAAATAACGTTGGATGTGAGTGAATGCAAATTAGTAATGCAGTCTTAGACTGAAACGTTCAACCAGCTGAAATGTTGAACTCCTTGTCTTTTATCTCCTTGTTACAAGGAGAGATAAGAAACTGCAGTGCTTGGTGTGCTGTCCCAGAGATGGTGTCCTACGGTAAATGGTGTGCTGTGTGATTTCTTAGCATACCTTGATTTGTTCAAATTGATGATTGATTAAATCCTTTTATCTTGTGTAGACCTGGTTTGTGTGCGATTATAAAGGAGTCCGGCAGTGGTGCACCTTTGGGTGTAGCAGTGGGAAAGAGCTGGGCTTTGGACATGGCCAGGAGTGATTTTCCAGTATTGCTCCGAGCCGGGGGGACCTGCTGTGTCTTTTCTGAGGTCTGAGTTGCTGCTGATAGTTGTCCTTTCCATCCCTGGAGAAGGCAGAATGGGAAAAAAAGCTAGAGGGAAGTGGGAGACAAATGAAAAGTGACTTGGTGTCATTTTCTTCTGCATGCAGATGTCAGCAGTGCTGGTTAGAATAGGCTGCTCTGCAGTTCTTTCCAGCATTTTCTTTGAGTCTTAATACAGCAAGGGGAGAAGCCATTGGGTTCCTCCAGTGAGTGTTGGAAAATGGTTTTCCTACTTCGTCACATTCAATTGCCATTTAAAGTTTCTGCAAATATCTTTTTTCCCCAAAGCTAAAAAATATCGTCTGTCAGTAGATGTTGTTGGTTTTTTTACTGTTATTTTATGTGCAGTACTATTATCATCATTCAGTAATGTTTGTTTTCTTTTTTTAGCAATATAGAAAAACATTAGTGGCAGACAGGTTTTGATGTCTGGTGCTGGACAGCAAAGTTTCCACCCCCAGAGATGGGTTTTCTGAGGTGGCTCAGAGGGCTTTCTGTGTGAGCTCTGCCTCTGCTTGGCCCATTAATCGGGTAACAGAATGTGCACTCTGCTAATGAGGAGTCACGCTATGCAAACAACAGCCTCTGAAGGGAACAAGGGATCGGGGCAGCATGTGCTTGTGCTATCAGAACCTATCTGCCTTCATCTAAATTCCCCACACATCACTTAGGAGAAATAAAGCAAATATATGATAAAACAAAGCCCCTAAAAATACATAGTGAAACCTATAAAAAACAACAGCCAAAGGATTTTTTGGTCTGAAAGCTGTCCCTGCGCAGTAATTTGCAAGATAGTTTCCAGTCCCATCTGCTGTCAGGCACTGCCCCTGATTCAGTGCTGCCACCTTTGATAACACCATGGCTCAGACCCACTGTTGCTTGGGCGTCTAACCAGCGACTCCTGCGTCTCCCCACATTTCTGTGCATGTGAGCACTGGTGTTTTGTCAAGAATCTCCACTGCAGGAAACATAATTCTGTCTTTACCTGACACTCAAATTGTTTATAATTTTGAAAAAAAAGCATTACAAATAGGATTTCTAGAGGCTGTGCAATCAGAATGTGAAAAAGAGCTCCTAAGCCATTATTGCAGGGGTGGGAAGAAAATGTGGTGATTTTAAAGCAATCTGTTGATGGGTATTCTTGGGTATACTGATGGCATTCCACTCAGTCAGCCAGCTGGCCTCAAAACCTGAGCCAACAGTAGTATATGTGTTACAAAACTTTGAGCAGGACTGTTGCATGGCAACTGCTTAGCTAACATTTGTATTAGTGGATTCCTTTGAGAATTTTCTAAGTTTTTCAGTGCTTGATTGAAAGGAAAAAAAAGGAAGCTTACTAGCAGCTACTCAGTCACCTGCATTTTATGTGAAAATGAAAAAGAGGAGAAATTCTTAACAATGGTAGTGAAATGCATGTGAGAATGGAAGACAGATTGTGGATGATGTTCTTCAGCTCAGGTGCCACTGGGAGCTGCCAGCAGAGGTTTAGCTGAAAGAGTGCTGGGCATGTACTTAAAGCTACATGGGCCACTTCTAATAGATGAGATCCACTTTTTCCTTTTTCCATTTATAAAATAAGAGTGAAAGGCAACAAAGGTTTGTCCCAGCAGCCACTCCAGCTTTTCTCTGCTGTAGAGGTATATCTTCCCTGATATGTGTGCTAACATTTGCAAGACAAGCATACAAAAAGCAGAATTGTAGTTCCTGGCTGCCTGCCATTCGATAACAAATGCTGCATTCCTCTTCCAGCACTGCAGCAATTCAGGCCTGTTGGCAAGGATGCTGCCAAGCCTCTGACCTGGCTGTGTGAAGTCAGACTTGCATTGCCATCATTTTCACTGGTGGTCTGTTAATTTGAAAGTGGTATGGAGGACAGCCTGCCTTCTTCCTGGGGATTGCCAGTTGTGCAAGAGGTGTGTGCAGGTTTCATCTGGCATTGTCACCTGCATCCTGGGGACAGACTTCAGAAGGACAGGAGGCTGAGAGAGGATTCTCCTGTCTGGCCAAGTAGTGCTTAAAGCAATATGGAAGGGTTGCATGCGGAGACGGGAGCAATAAACAAAATTTGTTATGCTACTCAGCTGCAAAGCCCCAGCCTGGCTACTACCACAAGTTCATTTACAGACTTCATGTTATATGCCTCTGGGGACTGTGGTACCTCCTGAGGATCAGATGGGCAGGCAGAGGCAGAGCAGTCCCTGAGAAGGTGTCAAAGTGAGCATCCTTCCACATGTGCATGGCCAGTTAGTGCGGGTCAGTTCTTAATCCTTAGGATGGCTGTACACTTGCAATGAATTGCAGCCATTAGGGCTTGAATCATTCCCTTCCTGTTCCCTGGCTCTGAATGAACTGAATCCCCTAAGTTCCTGAGCAGCCTCTCAGCAAGCGTGTGCTTATCACTAAGCCTGCCCAGAAATGGATGTCACCAAACCCACATTAATGGGTCCCAGTGTGCAGCTGAATCAGGATTATAGACTTCCAGTGTTACTGTGATATGAACTGATTGTGATGAGCATTTATGATGTTAGTTAATGGACAAATTTTGTTAATTGCCCTTGGGAGTATTTTTGTTACATTCCCATCTGAATTTATCTTTCCACTGTAACTTACTAAGGAGTTTCAGTCCCGGTTTGATCTCAGGGATTTAGTTACACAGTATGCTGTAGGCTTTAATATCAGTTGCTTTGCCTGTACATGCTCATGTGTTACCTGATTTTTCAGAGGACATGATGATGTAAGCCTACACTTCTGAGGTGAAGATAAAGCCCTTGACCTGGCTGTAGTTTTGGTTACCTAAACCACTTTAGGAACTTGCATTCAAAACATAGTAGATTTAAAACTGCAGTGAGTACGCACAAAAATATTCCAAAGCCTTCCTGAAACCACTATGAATAAAATGGAAATGAGTAACTAAAAATGTGTGTGAAGTTTGAATGCAGGACAAGCATTTCAGCCAGACCTTTGAGATCAAGGCTAATGTGTGTGATGCTGAACATCTCTATCTACAGAGTGGGCTGACTTTCAAGGATGCAGAAGGCCGTACTGACCTATCAGACGTGGCTGGAGTCAACACAGAGAGGGATTTGCCTGCCTGCATAGATGGCATTGCAGGCTCTCCCTTCCTCCCTTGCATCAGCTGTGTAGGGACAGCAGGAGCATCCCTCTTCTGGGGTGGGGTGTCAGTAGCTGGGAACTTCCATGCCACATTTGGGAGTTCATTTAGAGAGGAGGTTTTTCACTTGCTGGCACAAGGTGAGGGGTCTGAGCTGCAGGAGACTGAGCTGGCCTCGCTGTTTTGCAGGAGGATGATTCCTGTGACCGAGTTCCGGCAGTTCTCGGAGCAGCAGCCGGCGT
This sequence comes from Pyrgilauda ruficollis, assembly GCF_017590135.1. Lineage (NCBI taxonomy): Eukaryota > Metazoa > Chordata > Aves > Passeriformes > Passeridae > Pyrgilauda > Pyrgilauda ruficollis. The sequence goes on along the minus strand of NW_024527710.1, from coordinate 4,047,294 downwards.
TCCGGGTGCTGAAGCCCTGGTGGGATGTGTTCACGGACTATCTCTCGGTGGCCATGCTGATGATCGGAGTGTTCGGCTGCACCTTACAGGTAAATCAGAGGGACAGGAGCGGCTGGTGCTCTTGGGGCTGCTGAAAGAACACCACAAATGAGGAAGGATGCTGTCCCATCTTGTTTTATCTCTTGGGCTCACCATGAACAAAGCAAAAATGTGCTGGTCCCAGGATTAAAGCTGTTTAAGTAGCAACATCAAATAACACAGCCCAGACTTTTAGCAGCTGTGAATCAGCAGACTTGCACTAGAGTCAATGGAACTGTGCCAAATAAGATAAGAGCTGTTGGTTTGGCTGGTGTCTGCATCACTGTTTCCACCTCAGTTTGGCATAACAAAACAGATTATCAACTTCTGGTCTTTTTGTTACCATTTTGCTGTTTGAAAGTTTAAAGAATGGAATTTTGTAATTCCTGTTTTTCTTTATTTGGCAGATGTTAATATTATTTCTGTCATTATGGTAAGAGATTTGAAATTAATGTGCTGATTTTATTAACAAGACCCACAGCTAATATTACGTCTCTTCCATTCCAAAATGTCTCTGAGGATGCTTACACATAAACAATTGACATTACCGTCAGTCACTGTTAGTTACATTTTGCTGAAGAGCCAAAAACAGAAAAGAAATGAAAAATACTGTTTGGGATGACTCCACAAAAATATAAAGTTACAGTACAAGTTCAAACATGGATCTCACATTTCTTGGCACAACCTTGAAATGAAGCTAAAGGGATACATTATCAGAGCTCTTATTTCAGAGGAATTTGCTAAGGGATACATAATCAGAGCTCTTATTTCAGAGGAATTTGCTCACTTACATAGCCTAGGATTTAGATTTACTATGTCTCAGATTTCACATGAAATCCACTATAGTTTTGCCTGTATTCTCCATTCTCAAGTATTTTCAGTTGATACAACATTCATGTTTAAAAATCTCTTTATATAGAGCTAAATTTTGCATTAGTAGATGTTTGCTTAACCACACAAAGTAAAAATCTGTTATATTTGTTATCTGTTTTAAGTTTACCTGCTTGATTGGAGAAAGCACACTGGAAAATAATGTGTGGAAAGACTGAAATAATAGACAAATTGTTTTTATTCCAACTTAATTGTGGGATACATAAACCCAGGATGTAACTAAGGGTGTATATCACAGTAGCAGACACTTTACAGACATAGATTAACTACAGAAGTTTTTGATGTGTCAACAGTTGTGGCACTGATACTGTTCAAAACATGTGTGGTCTTATCTTAGCATCTCCCTGATCAACAAGGATCATCCCATTTTGGTAGCTCTTGTTGCATACTTTATATTTAGTGCTTTCAACAACCATGATATCAAAGAGTACGTCTATACTACACATATGTTCTTAGTTTGGGCTAATAGCAGTTAGCCATTCAGGGCAAGTAGGAGAGCTCCTTGGCTTATCACATGGATTAGCATTTTAATTCAGACCTGTAGGGAGCCTTGCATTGAACTCAGAACTGTTACCCAAATTGAACCAAAGGTGATTGGTACCTAGAGGCACTTTGACCTCAGTTTGTCAACATGGATGACCATCCCGGATTAAGAAAACTTCTTGTTCGGTTTTTTTATAGACAGACTCAAGAACAGAGCTAGATTATTTCCCCCAGGTGTGTAGTCCATCCTACAGAAGCCCACCATAGAGAGGGACTTTGGACACGGGCATATAGTGATGGGACAAGGAGTAAGGGCTTTTAGCTGAAAGAGGGTAGGTTTAGATTAGCTATTAGGAAGAAATTCTTCACTGTGGGGATGTTGAGGCAGTGAAACAGGCTGAAGTTCCCAGAGAAATCATGGATGCCTCATCCCTGAAATAGTGGATGATCTTCAAGGTCCCTTCCAACCCAGATCATTTTATGGTTCTATGAGGACTCTATGTCTGTGTGTGAGAAACTAAATAAAATTTATGTCCATGCACACACAAATGCCATCAAAGGACTGTCCTTATCTGTCTTAAGACTGAAGATTAATAATGTCCCTGCATAGATAGGCTCACATTAGCCCTTTGTCAGCCATTTTTGGTGTGATAAAACATCACAATGTGGGAGTATAGCCACATGAATGCAGTTGTTCTGCTGTCAAGCCTAAGCTATCTCTGAACATCATGTAGCCAGGGTGAATATACCTGGCAGTAACAGTCTGTCTCTGGGGAGAGCAGAGCAGGAGATCCCTGGTCTTTTCTGGAAGCATTCCCCACATTTCTCCTTTTTCTGGATTGTGTCAATGCCCTCTTATTCAAATTATGGAAAGCTAGCCGTAGATAGAAAGGGGTGGCCTAGTTCTTGGCATACAGAACAAGTGTCTTGTTGAGAATAATAATAGTGCAGCCTGTGGGGACAAGTAGCAGGCTGTGTGGAGGAATGCCTGGCAGCTGGAGGTACTCCAAGGACAGCTACCCATTGCTGCTGCCACCATTGTTTGAACATCAGTTCAAAAGATATCTTTTTGTGTGTTCCAGGTCATGCAAGACAAGATAATATGCCTTCCAAAGCGTGTCCAGCCTTGCCAGAACCAATCTAATAGTTCAAATGTGTTTAACACAGTACCAGATACCACCCCCCTTCCACCACTGAAGCCATCCACCCCTCCAGCTACAGTTGAAATGAAAGGACTCAAGACTGACTTGGACCTTCAGCAGTACAGCTTTATAAATCAGGTGTGCTATGAACGGGCTCTGCACTGGTATGCCAAGTACTTCCCTTACCTTGTCCTTATACACACACTGGTCTTCATGCTGTGTAGTAATTTTTGGTTCAAATTCCCTGGATCAAGCTCCAAAATTGAACACTTCATTTCAATACTTGGGAAATGTTTTGATTCTCCCTGGACAACAAGAGCTTTATCTGAAGTGTCAGGGGAAGACTCTGAAGAGAAGGATAATAGGAAGAACAACATTAACAAGTCTAATACTACTCAGCCAAGCACTGAAGGCACTTTGGTCAAGACACAGTCTTTAAAATCAATCCCTGAGAAGTTAGTTGTGGATAAGGGAACACCTGGGGCATTAGATAAAAAAGAAGGTGAACAGGCCAAAGCACTGTTTGAAAAGGTGAAGAAATTTAGACTGCATGTTGAGGAGGGTGATATACTCTATGTCATGTACGTTCGCCAGACTGTACTTAAGGTAATTAAATTCCTTATTATTATTGCTTACAACACAGCACTTGTCTCAGAAGTTAATTTTACAGTAGTCTGTAACGTTGATATTGAAGACATGACAGGATACAAGAACTTTTGCTGTAATCACACCATGGCACATCTGTTCTCTAAACTCTCTTACTGCTACCTGTGCTTCGTCAGCATCTATGGCCTGACATGCCTTTACACACTGTACTGGCTATTCTACCGTTCACTGAAAGAATATTCCTTTGAGTATGTTCGGCAGGAGACGGGAATCGATGACATCCCAGATGTCAAGAATGACTTTGCTTTTATGCTTCATATGATCGATCAGTACGATCCTCTCTACTCCAAGCGCTTTGCTGTCTTCCTGTCTGAAGTCAGTGAAAATAAGCTGAAACAGCTGAACCTGAACAACGAGTGGACTGCAGACAAACTGCGACAGAGGCTGCAGACAAACTCCCACAGCCATTTGGAGCTACAGCTTTTCATGCTTTCTGGACTACCAGACACGGTGTTTGAAATTACTGAGCTGCAGTCTTTAAAACTTGAAATAATTAATAATGTAATGATACCAGCAACCATTGCACAGTTGGACAATCTCCAGGAGCTCTCATTGCACCAGTGCTCTGTGAAGATCCACAGTGCCGCCTTGGCTTTTCTGAAAGAGAATCTCAAGATCTTGAGCGTCAAGTTTGATGACATCAGAGAACTTCCACATTGGATGTATGGCCTCAGAAATTTGGAAGAGCTCTATTTAATTGGTTCCCTAAGTCATGATATTTCTAAAAACATTACACTGGAGTCTTTTCGGGAGCTTAAAAGCCTAAAAGTTCTTCACATAAAAAGTAATTTGTCCAAAATCCCACAATCTGCAGTTGATGTTTCGAGTCACCTGCAGAAATTGTGTATCCATAATGATGGCACTAAGTTAGTGATGCTCAACAACCTGAAGAAAATGGTCAACTTGACGCAGCTGGAATTGGTTCATTGTGATTTAGAGCGCATACCTCATGCAGTCTTCAGCCTTCTCAGTCTTCAGGAATTAGATCTAAAGGAAAACAACCTCAAATCCATTGAAGAAATCGTAAGTTTTCAACATCTGCGAAAGCTGACAATTCTCAAGCTGTGGTACAACAGTATAACCTACATCCCAGAGCATATAAAGAAGCTCACGAGTCTAGAGCGGCTTTCCTTCAGCCATAACAAAATAGAGGTTCTTCCGTCCCACCTATTCCTATGCAACAAAATCAGATACTTGGATTTGTCTTACAATGACATTCGCTTTATCCCACCTGAAATAGGAGTTCTTCAGAGTTTACAGTACTTTTCCATTACTTGCAACAAAGTGGAGAGTGTGCCAGATGAACTGTACTTTTGCAAAAAACTTAAGACTCTGAAAATCGGGAAAAATAACTTGTCAGTCCTTTCACCTAAAATTGGTAATTTGACATTGCTCTCCTACTTGGATATTAAAGGCAATCACTTTGAAATCCTTCCACCTGAGCTCGGTGAGTGTAGAGCTCTGAAGAGGACTGGTTTCACTGTAGAGGACAACTTGTTTGAAACTTTGCCTTCTGATGTCAGGGAGCAAATGAAAGCTGAATAACCTCTTGCTCAGTTTTACAGAAATAACACTTCTACCAAAAACGTCTAGAGAATGCATACTCTGAATATGCATTTAATTTGTCGTTATTTTTTTCTTTTTCAAATCCTTTCTGTACAAACAAATTTGGAGTAAGGAGTACATATATTTTTAAATAAAATTTTCTCATATTTTTTCACAGTTTTAAGATATTTTTAGTTTGTTTTGCCCTGAGAAGAAGGGCATCTGTAACTTAATTTTTACTGGTAAAAGTAAATGATTTTGTCTGCTGGTTTTTCTTTCCATTTCCTAATCCCACCAGGGAAACTGTGTTTAAGATGTATGCTTTGGGTTGCATAGTTTGTAATAGATAATTATATTGTCTTCCCAGTTATTGTTAATCTCTTAGGACATGGTCTTCAACAGGTGGTGCTGCAGGTGTTGAATGCCTTTGTTTCCTCTTTTCTTCAGTGGCAGTAGAAGGTGTTCAACATCTAACAAGATCAAATCTAGGCTGACAATCTCTTTTTACTTACAACAGGGTTTTCTCAGATGGTCTAAGCAAGTAGAAAAGGTTCTTTATGTATTTTAACAGGTGAGAGGGAGCATGCAGAACTCCTTCAGGGCCTGTTGGCCATTCAGTCTGGCTGCCCATTCACACAGTGCACTGAGCAGGAGGCACTCACTGTGATTTCCTCTCTGGTGCAGGAAGAGTAAGGTCACAGTTCACAGTGGAATCAGGACCAAAGTGACTCATATTAAAGGTTTTCCTAACAGTGCAAGGGGATGTGGCTGCCCATTTCCTCCTGACTTGAGTGGAAGGGGTGCAGTGAACTCACTGTATTGGAAATGTCAACTCAGCAAGATGAAATGCTGTCTTGAAAAACCCCATTCTCCTTTAAACACCAGTGCTGCAAGAGAGAAAGTGCCCTCTGCCCCTCAGCCCACTTCCCACCAAATTGCTTGGCACCTTCTAGGAATGGGATCCAGAAAAAGTGCAATCATACTTAGTTTGTAAAGCTTCTGATGGGGAAATAGCCTCTAATATGCTCCTTGATTTAGCCTGGGTAGCATAAAACCAAGCTCAGCACAGAAACATTTGCAGATTTGCAAAAATGAGATCAAATTAATACATTAATTTCTCACAAGTCTCATCATCAAGGACAGAGATGAAGGCTATGTTTTCATCTCCCAGAGGGTAATTAAATTGGAAATCCTACAGTTGGAATTTTGCTTTTTATATAATCTCCAATGATTGTGCATCAGGTTGGGAACTTTATCCTCTGAAGCCATGTTCAGCTGTTTATTTAATGCAGCCATTTGATTTCTTTCAGTCAGGTTTTAAAGGGATGTGCTGCTCACAAGCTAATTTAAGCTAATCAAAAGTAGTAAAATATTTTGCTGGGAGGAGATCTCTTCATCGTATCCAACAACACATATTTGAGTCAGATGCAGGCACTTGATAAATGTTTCACAAGAAATCTAGGAATAAGTCCTTATTTCTCTAGAAGGCAATGATGTTCATAAATTGCAGAGGTTGAATTGCTGTTTGTTCAAATTTATGTAAAATATTTGACAGTTGTCAGATTGGTTGCTCTTACATGTTTTCTAACTGCCATTGTGTCTTGAGCTACAGTTACTCTGAGTTCTTGAGCTTGGTACAAAAGCATACAGTTGGTTTAAGAGATAACTTACAGAGGTGGGGAGACAAACTACAGTGAGAACTTCCTCATTAATCCAGGGTGTGCTGTGCAGTTTGGTGTGTGAGCTTGCCACAGTACCAGGTCAGACTTATTTTTTATGCTTGGCTGTGTTCTGGAGAAGATCCAGATTAATCAAAACTGGGTCAGGCATGAAGGAATCAAATCAAGCTTTTTTAAAGGGGTTTGATTTAGTTCTATTTAAGACCTGTAATTGATGTAGCTATTGTAAGAGCTACCCTTAACTTTTGTGTGGAATGCACTTACTGGAACAGCTTGGCAGTATATATATTCTAAATGTATTTCACTTTGATGTTATGTGAGGAAGAGAAACATTTCATTGGTCATATTAACCTAATTATGTAAACCAAAGTGCTGTTGTCCCTGATGAATGTAAACTGTTTGAAATGTCCAGGTAATTGGTGTATAGTTCTCTTACTTAGATTTTAAATATGGGATTACATTTAAAGTTTTTTTTTAAAGTCTTTATATTCCTAGATGTAGCATTTTAAACCCCTAATTTATTTTGTGTGTAATACTGTTTCATGTGTAGTTTGTGGTCTTGTTTCTGAATGGAAGTTATGCACACCTCATAACTGAAGGTTGGAGACATGTTCTATGCCATTTTTGTAAATACATCACTTAGGGGATGTGGGGGTTTGTTTGTAACTGATGATATTTATACCAGTGCAACCCCTCATGTGGACACAGTTACATGAGTATAAAGTGCCTTGTGCTGGCATATCTTTATTCACTTTGCTAGGAATAAACTATACCAGTCTAAGCACTTTCACACTAATAACTGTATCTTCTCCGAGGATTTGGTGAGCTGAGGCAGCATCCTCAGTCTGACAGCTCACTGTCACCAAAAAGGGGCAGCTTCCTCCTCCTCCCATGCTCCCTATTCCTGCCAACACGTTCCAGCTGCTTCTCATGTACCTTTACAGGTCTGGTGCTGGTCTGGTTACTCCACAGGATAAATCAACCTTTTAAGCCAGCAGAAAACTATGCCAGTCTAAAAAGGGAACTAATTTTCTGCTGGATCAGCTCTAAAGGATTGGATGGACACTAGGATGGGAGTAACAAGGGGACAGGACTCTGCAGCTAGGATCTATACAAGAAGAAGGCAGTGCAAGTCCCTTTGGAGATGCTAGGTCAGTTCATCATCTTGCCAAGCCACGTGCTTGGAGAACTTGTGCTGTTTTATGTATAGCAGGGTTGGGCAGCTTGGTTTTTGTGAGTAGACAACCCTCAGGCTCACAGTGGATGATATAATATCACATTACTGTTAATTTCGTAATGAAACAAACTCAGGTAGCTGCACTGTTGACTTTTCTAAACCTCTTACTGTCTATTCTGGGGTGTATTTTCCAAACCCATATTACAGTAGCTTAGGAATGAGTCAGCTGATGGAAGATTGTTTCCTAATTCTCTATAACATCCAGGAAAATATGTAAAAGTGCCATATTTACTCAGTGAATCATGTACTGCTCATATGTATATTCACATGTGATTCATACTAGACTTTTCTGTGACCAATAGTATTTGACTTAAAGTGGATGGACATTTTGTGGACAATACTTTAGCACGGTTTGTATATATACAAAGAGTTTCTATAACTACTTATATTAATCAGGTGCCTAACAAGTACGACAGTTCCAGAATTTAAGCAAGGCATTTTTTCATTATTGCTGAAAAATAATAAAAATCTTCCTTGGTAACAGAATTAGAGATGACAAAGATTGCATCAGAAGTAAGAAGACAACCTTCATAGCACATTAAGCCTGACAAGCAAATCTACTTTGTGATCAAAATCTGGAGATGTTCATCTCCCCCTTTGTCAAAATTAGGATGGATATTTGTGCTGACCTCGTGCATCCAGCCAGACCAACAACTTTTGCAAATTCTGATTGGAAAACGCCTGCTTCAAGTCTTATATCACTTTTCTGGCACGTCAGTAATTCATGTGCTTAAGTGGTGACAAGTCCTGCAGGAATGCCAAGAAAAAACTTTGAAATTTGACCAAATGGACAAACTTAATTCTGTAGCAAGAATCGTAATATCATAATAGACCTGCATAGTGTTACATTGCAATATAGTACACCCAGAAAAAACAGAAATAAAATGCTCTTTTGTAATAATGACCATTGTCAGACTGCAGTGTTGTTTGGGAAACACTTTGTTTCTGGGTTACCTAAAGATCAAACCATCTTTTGGGTTTGGTCCCTTGGGAGGGAAATCAAGAAAATATGCTTAAAAAAACATCATTATACTTGACAGGATTTACAGCTGCATGGTCTCCATTCCTGTGCACCTCCTTCCATTGCCTGACTCCAACAGCCAGCAAAATGGCCAGGAAAAAAGCCCTTCCCACTGGAGCAACTCCCCCACTCTGGTTTCTGTGCTCTGCCAGGGCTTGGGGGGTGTTTTGGGAGCTCTGCCAGCCCACAGCCAGGAGTGTGAGGGCTCCTTCTTCCCCCCTGTCATGTGCCTGTGCTGCCAGGGAAATGGTGCTGCTAGTCCTTGCATCTGACACACTCCCCCATAAATCTGAAGAGATTTGGAGATTGCTCCAAAGGCAGTTGGGCTGCCTGCATTTGGTATAGGATCTTTTCCTCATTTCTGTTTTTTTAAGTTGTAAGGAATAGTGTGTTTCACTTTTGGTGTTTCATACCAAGACAGCGCTGTCCTGCCAAGATGGAGCAGGAATTACCTCTCTCTGGTGCTTGTGGTCCCAGTGGAGGGAGGAGAGTGGGAAACACAGCAGCCTGAGTCGGCTTTGCCTTTGGATAAGCCCTGGCAGGGAGCTGGCATGGGGACCTGCTGCCCCTGGGGCATGGGGGGCCTCACAGAAGAGTCAAAGGAGACTTCCTGACAGTGCCTGCTTTTACCTCCATGCTGTTCCTTTTGAAAATGTGGAGGGCTGGGAAAGCTGGTCCACTCCTCGCAGCATTGCTCCTTCCCACCAACCCAGAGATACCATCTCAGGGCCACATCCAGCAGGGTGGGAACCATGGCACAGGTGTAACTGCCAAGGGGATCCTGTGCCCATGTCAGCTGCTGGTGAAGATGTCACCCTGTTTATGGAGTGTGCTGGTAGTAGGAGATGTTCATGGCCTGACATAGCTGAGCCTGAAAACCTCTTGCAGTTCCCTGAATAAGTGTTCTTGGGAGTGAGCTTTAACTGGAGCAGGTACTGTGCCCAGGGCACTGCCAGGGCACAGCCCCACCAGCAGCTATGTCCTCTCCTTGCCAGCAAGCAGCAGTGCTAGGGCCAGTGTGTCCTTCACTTCATGCCAAATAGTTACTGGCAATTCCCTGTAGCCATGAGTCTGTACATCTCCATATATTACATTTGAGAAATGCACTATATGCTTTGGTAAATTTTTTTTTTCTCCTCTGGGTTGTACATGAAGCCCTGAAGATTCAGATGAAAAACAGTTTCTGTTGTTCTTATTTTTCCTCCGTGATTGCTTGCCCCTCCTACCAAGGGTGCAGGTCTGCCGTGCTGCTGCCTCCATCCCCATGAGGAGCAGGTGCCTGGGAGCCATGGCACACAGGCAGAGGCTGGGAACACTGCAGGAGTATGGATACAGGAGAGGGTCTGACAAGAGGGTGAGGATGGGCCCCTCAGTGTCTTCCCTGCTGGGGCAGCGTTAGGGCAGGGGCAGGCAGGGCAGCTCCGCACAGCAGCTCTCTGCAGGTCCACCTCCACCCAGGGACGCCTGGCACACCAGGCTCAGCTCCTGATTTCCCACCACACGGGCTGCCCATCATCATGCTGTTATCTGTTACTGGGTGCAGAGCACCTGAGGGACAAATCTGAGCTGGACCTGCCCGGTTCCCACTGGGATTGAGAACTTTGGTGTGTCATGGGGAACATGAGATTGGCAGAACATGCAGTGAATGGCAATGGCCCCAGAGCTTCCACATAAGGAAGCCCAGAACAGCATGAGGACCTCACTCTAGTCCTATGGCTCCAGAAACACATTTGAAGGAGATTGTGCTGGCAGGGAAGTTGTTTTCAAAAATGCAATACCATCAAAGAGTGAATTAATCATGAACAGTGGGGTTTGATGGCTCTTGGTGAGGGCCGGATTCCCAGGTACCACATGGGGAGCACTGGCAAGGTGTGTGATCCCAGGGGTGTGGCGTCAAACACCCGCATTACAGGCACTCTTGAACCATCCTACTGTCAAGAATGATTTTATCAGTCCATCCTCTCCCATGCTACCATGAAGATGCACCTAAAGCAGTGGGTATGGGGACCACATCCAGCAGTGTCCTTCTTGTGACAGGTGGCAGTGGCATGGACACCGAGAATGGTCATGGCAAGATGGGGCTCCTTCCAAACCTCTCTCAATGGGCCAAATGGGACATGAGTGACCATGTCTCTTTACAGAGCTGCAATTACACAAAAGGCAGACTGAGCTGCTTCAGACAACTGTAAGGTCCCCTAGCAGCCTGATAGAGGTGGCAAGGGAATTCAGGACTTCAAGATGCACCAAGAGCCACAGAGCACCCAGAGATTTCAGCAAGCAGGCACTTTGTAGTGCATGTGCTGTTGCTGGCCTGGTATGGTATTGCTGGAGCACAGGCTAGCTTGATTTGTTCTGCTTTTATATTGCTGGAGTAAGAGGGCTACTAAACTGTCTGTTAGAGGAATTTTGTCACATGAATTTTATGAACTGTGGTAAATAAGTGTTGATGTTTTTCTGAATTAAAATTAAATTTAAATGTAACCCACTTGTCTCTTGCCAGCTGGGGTCATGTGGCACTGTTGGACTGGCTTGTGGAGACTGCCTGCAGTTCTATTTATTTAGTAAAATATTTTGGCAAAGCTCTGGCTTCCTGTTTCTTTGCTGTGAGCAGAGAGAAGAAAGTAGTTTAAGTAGCACAAAACTCCAGTACAGTCACAAGGTTATCATTAGGATCAAGTTTTTGGCTACATCTGGGAGGTAGATGAGTTCAGAACAAGTTGCAAACAAAACTACAGAGCAAAATAATACCCTAAGCAAAGAGCAGCTTTGGGAAACTGAAATGGAGGAAAAAATACAGGCAGGATTAGTGCTTGGGAGACTTGTGACCTTATTTATCCATTTGTCCCTCTCCCAAGGCACATGATCCCCTGCAATGCAGAGGTGGAGAGTGAGAGGGGCATCCTTACTGTGGTTGGATGAAAGACAGCTGGAGACAGCTGAGCACTTCTCACCTGTGTTTTGAAGGTGATGCTACCCGTGAGGCAGTTTATTTACCCACTTGACTGCAGCATCTCTGTGCTGGATGCACTGAGGAGAACTGACAGCCTCAAAGAGACAGAAGTTATTATTTCCTTTAAATACAAGAAATCTATTGCTACATCCTCACTGCAAGATCTCAGTGTGCCGCCTGTGTCATTCTGAAACACTGACCCTTCTCACCGTCACCAGCAGCACGTCAGAACCCACCCTGTACTCTGCATGGGGTAGGACATGGTAAATGAATCCCAGCAGAGATGTGCTACTAGATGGTGGCTACAGTGCTCCTTGGAAAAACAGCCTAACCTTTGGGGGGTTTTACCCCTGTGCCTTCAATCAGCTGAAAGTTTCTACAAAGCCATGGGCCTGGACATATTTTTTCAAACCAGAGAGCTTATCAGGGGCATGAATCAGTAGAATAGACAAGAAAAGAAACTTTCTGAGCTGCTGGAAATGGCTTTGCAAGGCTTGGTACTTGCACGGATGAGGAGCAGCCAAGTGGCGCTGCCAGCTGAGGGCTGGATTGGCCAGGCAGGTAGGGCTGGTTGCTCCTGCCCCAGCAGCCCCTCCCGGGAGCTCGGCGTGGCCGCCCCGATGCGCTGCCGGAGGAATGCCGAGCACACGCTTTGCCTTTGCCAGCAAGTATTTCTGCAGAGCTTGTGAAAATGGAGAGGCACAGCTTCCAAACCGCTGATAGCATCCATTGTCAGAAACCGGCTGCACAAGGGCACCATCCCTGCCGGCACCAGCATCCAGGCACCTTGAGCATCAATGATCCAGCTCTGCCACAGTACCTGTGCTGTTCACAGCTCCTCCAGAGCTCTGGGGCTCTCTCCTTAGCACCATAACCCACACTCTCCTGTGAGCACCCAAATACTTGTAGCTGTTTTCTTCAGAGAAATGAGGCTGGGACTTGGTGAGTCCAACTTGTGCATCAAAAGGAGCTTAAGCTTGTACCTGCTGCAAGTGGAGCTTTGCCATAAATCTTGCAAAGCAAAAGATTTTTTGTTTAGAAACATGTGAAAAAGACCTGAAAAAAAAAAAAATTAGTGTTTATCAAGAGTCTGAGGGGGGAAAATAAAACCTTGCATGCCTGAAAAAAAGTGAGGTGATGAAGCAGGGGGCTGCTGCATCTTATGGGGTGTGATGATACTCAGGGTGGGGAGGGGTGCTGGGGTTCTGCTGGCCCTTATGCTCCAAGGGCTCAAGGGTTACAGTGCTTTTTCAAAAAAACAGAGCTGCAGCAGCAAGTCAAACTCTTTGTAAGAGAATGTTCTGTCCATGACAGAGTAAAGGCTTTTACAGTCATTGAAGAGAGGGCTGCGGCCTGGGCAGAGAGGGACCAGTGAAAAGGTGTTTTGTTGAGACTTGGATTTTTCCTGGGCTTGTGTTGATGCCAGAAGGGCTGGGGCTCTCCCTTGGCAGGAATGGGGAAATGGAGGAAACAGATGTGTTGCCATGGCAATGCAGGGAGCAGCTGCCATGGGCACAAGGCTCCTTTTCTGCCACGTTCCAGCCCACACTGAGAGCCCACATCAGGGACAGTCAGCCCCACAGGCCCACAGCCACCCTCTGACCCCAGTGACCCCGGGGTGGGACAGGGTGACTGCAGCACCCACACCACCAGCCAGGCCCCCCTGCTGCCCAACAGCACCGGCGTTGCCAGCAGGACACTCAGGGCTTTCATTAAAAATAAAAAAAACTTTGTTTACTTAAATGTCTTTTTTCCCCCTGAGCTTCATCGGTTCAATTCCCCTTAGGTATGCTTCAAGAGTCCTCAATCATAAGGAGGAAAAAGGTAAGTCAGACTCTTTGGGAGAAGTTGCACCTAAATATGAAAAATGTACCTGCTCAAAACTTGCAGTCCTTATTGTCTCTGTGTCCCAGGTTTTGCAATGTTTTTTTCCCCCCCAGGGGAAGTATTTAGTGGGTCAGTAGATGACTGAAGTGGTGAGTTTCCCAAAACTTGTTCTCCTTGGACCCCAAGGCTGGAGCACAGGGCACCAAGGGTCCCTGTGCATCATCTCACCAGAGAGGGCAACAAGCTCTGAAACAGCAGGGATGGCAGAGGGAAGGTGAGGCCAGCTGAGGTGCTCCCAGTGTCACTGACAGCTCTCCTCTCCATGCTGCACGTGTGCTCAGTCCTGGCAGGAGAGGTCCTGTCTGTCTTAGTATTTGGCCCAGGATATTTTAGACAGGGATTTGAGGAAAAGGAATAATCACCGGCTGAGCTAATCAGTAGGCTCCAGGGGTAGGATGTTCAGTGGTACAATTAGGTCACTCTGCCTCAGATCCCTCATGTGGCACAGGCTGTTTCCCCCTCCTTCAGCTCCTTTCTGCATCCTTTGGCTGGAGTTGGAAGGTGCAAAGCACCAACTGTGTGGTGCTCCATCCCAAGCAGCTAAAAGGAGGTGAGAAGTTCCCTACCCAGATGAGTTACAGCAGATACCACCATCCCTGGGTGTGCAAGGGTGCTTGATCCCAGCAGCTGAGAATAACCCTCTATACAGCACAGGCCAGCTGAAACATTTTTGCAGGATTTTGATATTTGCTGAGACACTCTCCAAACAAAAGTGAGCAGTGTCTCCCCAAGTCAATCATTTATAATGTTTGTGTGGGTGTTTTCCCTTGACAGCAATACATTTGAGCCTTAGCCTTATCTAAATATCATTTAACCAGCTATCCAAGAAAGGTTTAAAAAGTAGCTAGAAACTGCATCTAAATCCATCCATTTGAGCTGTAGTTTCATCCAGTACTTGTTTAGAAGTTATGCCTGAGAGATCTGCCTAATGTATGAGGGTGTTTTCCTTACACATTGCCTGCCTGGACATTTATTTTTCCATTGGAGATCACTCAGCTGCTGGGGATCTGTGATAATGATGATTTAGAAACAAGGCCAGCAAGGAATTCAGACAGAGTACAAACAAATGGCCCAAAGCTGCCTCCATGCCAAACGTATTTCCATTTTTCACACCCTTTTTCTCTACAGCATAGAAGGCCCATAACACTCCATAAGTACACATTTACAGTCACTTCAGACCTCCAAGGGCATCCTGTATGAAAACAGCTCTCATTATAAAGAAATGTTTCTAGTTTAAGAGCCTTTAAAGTGAATTCCATTAATGTCATGCTTCTGTAAGTCCTGCAACCCTCTCAGTAGATTTTGATCCCATCTTTACGTGTGCCTTGGATTCTCCAGTTGCCTCCCAAGACAGCAAAGCTGATTCCCTGTTTTTTTAGTTGCATGGTGTCCCCAAGCACTTTGTTTTCAGGCCTTTAATGTATTATTTGCCATGGATGCACAGATAATGCAATGAATGCCAGATTTATTATGTCTTACAGAGACACTGTGAATTTTTTCCCATTGCAATCTTCATGAAGAAGTTTATTTATTCTGCAAAACTTCAAAGCATTCAAATTTAAACATTTTGCTTTCCCTTTTATGGCTGTGAAAAAGAGAGGTGAGACCTCAGAATGTGAGCCTCTATCACAGTGTCAGTGACAGGCAGCAGATACCAGAGGCCAGGGGAAATGAGAACACACCAAACAAGATCTTCTGAGGCTGCAGGGCAGGGTCTGAGGTGAGGAGCTCACTGAGCAGTGCTGCTGGTGGAGGTAGCAGGGGCTGAGGGGCCTCAGCCCTCCCACAGCTGGCTTGTGCAGCAGGGGCTGGGCTATGTTCCCTCTCTGGATGATGCTCCTTTCTGTGGTGAAAAAAGCGGAATTCACTAGAGATGCTGCTGGGGACAGGCTTGGGGAAGTTCCTCTCTTTTCTTTGCTAATTAACTTGCTAAGCACACACTGAGCATGATGCCAGCTATTGCTCCAGGACAGGGGCTGTGTCTGGTCCCAAGTGGGGGCACCCATGCCAGAAAGACTACCCCAGAATGTTCCTGCCAGGCTCAAGCTATGTATGGAAGTTAGATCCTGGTACCCAGCATCTCATCCGCTGCCCTAAAACAGCCACCCTGTGACTCCCTGGCATCTCCATCCCACCTTTGGCATAAGGGAGCATTTAAAGGAGTTTGCCAAGATGACAAGAGGTGATGTAAAACACTCTGAGATCCTCAGGTGAAACCCACTGATGAAATAACCTGTTATTGCTGTGCATCTCATCAGGCTTCCCTGAAAATCACCCTGGCAGTTCCATGTGAGTAATGCAGGGGTGTATGCAGCCAGCAGTGTTGGTAGGGGGGTTTTCCACTTTCCAGGTGAAATAGATGCTGCTTTGATCCTGGTGACAGTTACACATACAGCAGATAGTAGTTATTCTGTGTTCCTCCTGGGGGTTTACAGCTGAGTGAAGCTCCTGATCACTTTACTAAAGTAAGTAAAGCCAGGAGGTGACCCTGCACTGCAGGAGACCTTGGCAGTGTGGATGCACCCTTTGTCAGCAATACATGAGTTTGGTTGGCTTGCCTTTGGACTTGCTTCCTCTCCATCAGCCTCTGCTGCTGAAATCTGTCTGTGTGCAGCTCTCCACTGCCCCATGGAGTGAGGGGTTGTGGCTGGATGCCATGGGCCAGGAGGGCAGCACTGGTGGGTCAGGGAAGGCAGAGCACAGCACTGAATGGGTTCCAAGGCAACAGGGCTATGTGGTTTTCTGGGGGCATGGAGCCCAGGTTCTACCCCTTAGGGTGTCCCTGCCTGGCTGTGGGTATCACAGGCATGCCCAGCCCTGGCGTGGGCACCAGAAAGGGCTACAGGAACCCAGCTGCAAATGGCAGTGCTGAAAGCCTGGATAGAAGAGGAAGGAAGTTTTCAGCTGTCTTGGTTTCTGTTTTTTCTTCAGAATTAAAATCTGATGGGTATCTAGGAGAAGGTTTTATCCTTGATATTGGTCCTCTTAAATCCTTCTCTTTCCCATCTCTCTGCTCTGAAAGATTTTTTGTTCTCTTGCCTGTTTCCCAAAGCTTTTCCATTTCTTTGTTTCGCTATCACTGAGGGGAAAAAAAAAAAAAGTTCCTAAACGCAAACCAACAACAACAAATTAAATAAATAACTCAGACTTACAGGAAAAGCTTGTCTATTTTTGAACTTCCTCTGCATAACTTTTTTTCTGACTCCTTCAATGCCCAGTGTCTCCTGCCACCCACCTCTGGGCTTGGGCACATTGACAGGCAGAGCTGGAGTGGTGCAGAGTGGGAGCCTGCAGGGACCCTCCTGGAGCACGCTAACCTTGCTGCCTCATGGAGTGATCAAAGTTCTTCCCTGAGGGAGTGGGGAAAGGGGGGGGGGGGGGGGGGGTTGCTGTTTTTAAAAAGCTAAGGAATTACCTTGGCTAGCCAGGAAATTCTCATACATGCAGGCTACACAAGCAGTAGCTCAAATTCTCTACAAATCAGATTACCCAAAAAACTCTGCCATAAAAGCAGCCTGATATCACATCACCTTAATGGGAGTGCTGTATTCCCAGGCTGATAACATAAAAATGAGCAACTAACATGTAAAATAAGGAAATACTGAATTTCTCTGACTCATTCTAAGTGCTTACCTACATGGTTCTTTTTCCTGATTTGGATCCTATTTTCTGCAAAACCAATTTTTTAGGCAAGATTATCATAGCTCATTCAGTGAATGCCTCACTCCAGTTTGCTTTCTGCAGCTTTTTTGCACTTGGATCCTCTGTTAATAAACAGCCTCTATTGTTTACCTCCCTGGGGGACTTTCAGAGAGCCTGCAGTCAAAGGGGATTGAAAACATCATCTTTCCTCTGCCATTGAGCAGGAAAGAAAAGCCTTCTGAAAAGCCTATGGGACACGATGTTTATAGGAATCAGCTCTGATGGGGCCAGGAATAGCACAGGGATGAAATGATACATAGGGGAACCAGGGACACAGGTGGCTGCTGGAGCAGGGGTTAGCCAGAGGGATGGCTTCTCCTCCAAAAGCTGCTGCAGACGTATCATGCAACTCCTCCTTCGTGCACAGAGAGGGAGAAATCTCTCTCAGCTGCCACGAGTGACTCATATAGAAGGAAGAAGGTGGATCTAAAAACCAAACTACAAATCAGGACTAAAGGTCTGTACCTTCCTCCTCTGTTACTATGCAGAAGAACATCAGAATTGAAAGGCAGATTGCTTTTTGTGAAACAAATTGCAAACAACTGGAGGGCTTCAAGTGCCTGATCTATTTATAATAAAACCAGTGGGAAAATTAATTTGCTTATTTTCCTAACACTTAATAAAATAGCTGACAAACAGAAGTGATAGACCACTTATGTTAAAAATTCTGTGTTTTCACTTCTTCAAGAAGCCTTTGCCTGTAGACTCTGCTCACCATCAAGGGAGACTGGAAATTTGGAGAGTTGAAAAATAAACACATAGGCTAAAACTCTGTGAACAAATATTTCATTACTTATTTCTTGGCATTAAAAGCCAATACCTCCAGTTCTTCCAAGATAACTTCATATCACTTTAACAAAGATTCAAAGAAATAAAAAAGGGAGAGGTAAAAAAAAAAGTGTAAATCCTCTTCCACTTCAGTCAGCTAAGCTGCCGCCAGTGGAACCATTCACTGGGAACTTCTATGAGGAAGCCCTGAAACAAGCTGAAACTACTTGGTGAAGGTGACATTTTTGATGAACATCTCCACTCACAGAAGCCTACAAACCATCTCACAGTGCTTTTGAACAAGGCTGGAAGAGGAGGATGCAGAAAATGTGTGGGTGGTATGCTCCTTTTTACAGCTATTTTCCAGATTCTTCCCTAATAAGATTTTTTAAAAGTGCAGTTGAGGTTATCTGAGAGGTCCAGGAAGGCTGGTGGCCAGGGACTGCAGGCCAGGGGTTTGGTTTGGTTTGGTTTGGAGGCAGCAGGTGGGCAGTGGGATGCCATTACTTGCCTGGCTTTGGCAGCCCCAGGTTCCCCTCTAGGCAGCACAGGGGCAGCACTAAGGCAGCTGTGCCCACCTGAGTGTTTGCTGCAGTTCTCAGCTCAGGGAAAATGACACCTGGGAGAAAAATACGTGCATCTATTTATTTGTGTATATTTTAAGTACATGCAGGACCTTGAGCCTTAGAAACAAGAAAGGAGGTGAGAAGGATTTAAAGAGTTATGTTTCTATCCTGCTTGTGAGTTGTGCACATATTTTCCTTCATGGATACCTCACAATAAGGCTTATAAAGAATGAGTGCCTTTGCACTAAAGGTGCTGAGGGTCATGGTGTTGCTTACTGGAGAGGGCTGTAGGACCAGCTGTGTTGGCGCAGGTTAAATCAGAAAGCCAAAGTGGCAGATGTAGGACACTGGCCTAGGATCAGTGCTGTGCTTCCCTGGAGCTGGGTACCAAGCTCTCTGCCCTGCATGGCACATGCATCCATGCAAACAGGACCCTTTGTGCCTGATGAGTGTTTTGGTGGAGGATGTAGCTGTGCTCTCAGGATAAGCTCTAGGTCCCCATCCTATTCTACAGTAATGTGTTCTATATCCCTGCTGCTGGGCACTCTCTTCCCCCACCTGTGGATCCCACCTCTGACTCACAGGCTCTTTCTTTGCAGGAGCCCTGCAGCTGCTGAGTCCCTGCTGCTGGCTACCTTCAGTGTGAGGGCTTTGACCTTCCATAGGAAGGTAGAGCAAAAAGTGGAGGGAATAGTTACAAGGTTGTGGTGCTGCTGGTGGGGAATGGGTGTCTCCTGGGCACTGAGTGCTCTGTGTGTGTGTGCTGCAGTGCTGGCAGGCACTGACTAACAAAGGTGCAGGGAACTGACACTGAGAAGTCTCAAGGATGGGCAGGTCATCCTGCTGGGGAGGTGAAGGGAGGCTGACTGTGTGTCTGGGTTTTTGGTTATTTTTTTCTGTTGTTCATGTGCTGTGCTCCCTTAGGATGGCCCTTTCTGCTGAACTCTTTCAACCATTGGTTCCCACAGTATTCAACACTTTTCTAATGTAAATGAGCTCCTTCTCAAAGTCTCCCTTGAACTGCACAATACTTGGGAAGTTCAGAGAAACAGTGATGTTCTGAGGGCAGGGAATTTTCAAAATCCTTATATAAGTAGCTGATGAAAAAATCCTTGCAAGGTATTTGTCTATATCCTCATTTTTCTCCTTCACCTGACATTTACCCACACTCTCTATTGGTGCAGCAGTGGCTGGAAGAGGCATCTGGTCTGTGTCAGCTTTAATATGCCTTTTTTCTTCCTACTGTGCCTCATTATGTATGCTCAATAATTCAATTCAGATTTGAAAGGAAATACATAACAAATTAACTGCCAAGACAGCAGCAGCTGCAGGAACTCCATGGGAGAAGAAATCTATGAACTAATGGACTTAGTGGCAATGTAATACCTAGACATAACTGCAAATTGCTTCAGCACATGTGAGTCTGAAAACAAAGAGAGGATCCAAGAAAAGGGAAAGGAGTCAGAGGAAAAATATCTGTGAAGTGGCATTTTCCTAGCTCCTCTCAAGGCTGTAGATGCACTCAGAACACAGTAAGGCACCTTGCAGAGCAGGCACAGGCAGGACAATACAGTGGGCAAAATCCTTAGTAGTGCAGTGGCAAAGTACATCACACTTGCTCACAGTGCCATGGGAGCTGCCACCAGGTCTCAGGGCATGGTGGCAGCAATGTCCCAAATCCCTGGGAGCACCTGAGGCTGCATTCAGGGTGCTTGCATTCCCACCTGCCTGTCCTGTGGAGCAGGAATATGGCTGTGAGGAGTTTGCCATGGCTGTCCTTCACTTGGCACCTGTGGGACAGTTGGGTCTGAGTAATTACACACTTTGAGCAGTCTTTCTACAGATATAGAGACAGCTCCAGAAAAGCTCTCTGCTAATTACAGATTTCAGTGGTTGATGTCAGGATTAAAACAGAGACACTTCCCCTAGAAGGTGTGTGATGCCCCCCAGTTTCTAAGAGTCCACCCCAGCCCAGGGGCACTGTGGGGCTGGGGACATTGTATATGTTATGTTACAGCTGAGGGTTCCCACTGCCTTTCTTCCTTGTTTTTTTTTTTGTGTTTTTTTTTTTTTTTGGGTTTTATTTTGATTTTGAGTCAAGTGACATAAATATTCCCTAGCACTGGGGAGCCACATTTATTTTTATAAGACTGAACTTGTCTCACCTCAGTGTTTAGGGCAGTTTCCTGAGAGAACTGTGCTCACAGAGAGTTCCTGCCTCTTGCTGGTAGCTGGTTCGACCAGCTGGGTCTCCCAGCCTGCCCTCAGGCCAGGAGATGGACTGGGAAAGTGCCACAGAGGGGTGCCAGGCACAGCACAAGTGACAACAGCCAGCACATAGAAAACCAGTTTAAGGTTATAGGTTCTGTGCTGCAGCTCTGCCCATAAAGGGGAGAATGTTTCAGCTGTGAGAAATGCTGCTCTCTTCAACCAGAGTTTGTATTTGGACAAAATGGAAAGACAGGTACCCACAGGCTATCGGGATGTGGTTCCAGCACCCAGAACCACCGCACAAAATGCTGTCAGCATGAGGTAAAGAGACTCCTTAAATAACTTGGCTGAAATTAGCCCTAGATCAGCAATTCTTACAGTAGCCCTGTGCTGTAAGGCCACTATGAGTTGTTCTTTTTATCTTACTGATTGTAATAGCAACAGCAAAGTTTTTCTTGGTGTGTTGTATTTGTTTTGCTTTCTTAGGAAATAATTAAAAAAAAAAAGAGATGGACCAATGTTCTGCAGGCACTGTGTAAATAAGTGTGTGTCCTTGTCTACAAAATTAAATCTCTTCTGGCTTTTTTTTTCTAGTCCCTTCTCCTGGGGTGGTTGCCCAGTTCAGCGGGTGAAGTCCAGCACGATGAACTCCATTCTATGTGACAGACTTGCCAGGAGGTGAGGCAGTGGGGGCTAAGCATGGGGAAACTTCTTTCCTGAGCAAGTCTTCCCAGACTGATGTACTGAAACAGGAGTCCTGGCATGGAAGCCATGGTGCCATGAGGATTACAGCTCCTGGAAACCAGCTGGCCCCCAGAGCTGGGGTGTAGAACCACCATCCCCAGAGCCCACAGGGCGTTTCCCTGGTGTCAGCATGGTCCAGGACAGCCCTGCCATTCCCTCCTCTCCCTGCAGGTTTGGGACAAGTGTCTGGGGGCAATGGTAAGTAGAGAGGCAACTGGGGCTCAGCCAGAGGCTCTTTAATTGACCCAAGTGTCCCAGGCAATCCCAGAACATACCAGCTGCTCTGTCTCACACTGGGAACCAGAATACAGGAAGCTACAGAGGTTTTTAGATCTCTACCACCATCCTCACCTTTCCATTCACCCCTTGTACTGGGTTTGCTGATGGTACAGCAAAGGGGTTGCTAGCCTTGCCAGCACTGAGCAGTTATCTGCAGCTGTAAAATTAGGTCAAATGCCTTGAATGTGATTACAGAACAGAGGTCAGGCCCATCTTACAGTGACTTTGAACTATTCAGAGAGATGGATATTTTGATTCCAGTCATCGATACAGGGATACTGATAGCACAGCAGGAGCAGAACAGATGTCCATGAGTCTTTCAACAATAGGAAAATGAATTTAAAACAGACTCATTGGAATGTAACTTGAAAAACAGATGAGTAGGAAAAAAAGAGAAAACAATTGCAAATAAATTCAGGTTTACAGTTCTTTAAAAATTATAATGGTTCAGATATATGATGAGCAGCTACTTTCTCTGAAAAGCAGGCAAAAATTAAATCAAAGAAAAAGGAGAATGTATGTACATATGTATGCACTTCGAAAGCTTCCTGTTGAATTATGAATACCTTCAAATCATAAAATGTAGAGCCTGTCAGTGGTTTCCACAGAAGTTTGAACATGCAGTTTCACTTGTTCACAGTGCAGCCTGTGTGTGCTATCACGTTAAAACCAGAGAGAAGCAAGAAAGACACAGAATTATCTTGTAAGTAAAATAAAAAACCAAAAAAACTCCACAAACCTGATTGACAGACTGAGTAATTATTAATGGGAAATTCAGAGAGGAGAGGCATGAGGAACAATCTTCTCTAGGAATTGGCTTTTATCACATAACAGTCAATAGATTAACTGCAAAAGGTGAAGTGCTTCCTTCCCTTGGAAATGTGGGGAGGTTAAAAATGCAGAGGTTCACTGTAGCAGCCAGCAGCCGCACTGGTGCAGCAGAGATGCTGCAATGGGACGCTGCTCTTGTGCTGACAGAGGCAGGAGCTTGCACAGCCCTGCATGGGCACCACCAGTGTGAGGACTACTGGGAATACCCGAGGCTGTCATGGGGTGGAGGGCATGACCCTGAGGAACAGTATATTAGGGGCTGACAAAGCGCCCAGAAGCTGTGGGTATGGCTGTAGCCCTCCCAGTGCTTCCTCCATGCCACGTGCCCAGGATACCTGGAGAAAGGATGTGCCAGGGTGGGCTGTCACAGCCGTGGAAATGGGGAGATCTATGGAATGAAACACAGGGGCCTTGCAAGCGGCTGTGGAGCCCCAGGCAGGAGGGCAGGCAGGGCTGAGGATGTGATGACAGTGGCAGAGTGCAGCCAGGCTGGCGGCAGGCACGGGGCTCCTGGCAGCAGCAGGCTCTGCCCATCCTGGACAGTCAGTCCTTGCCCCAGGCCAGCAAGCTGGGACTGGATGTGGCCCCACCTGCAGTGGCAGCAGCTGCTGTTACTTTAGGGATCCAAACTTCTTTCCTCCCTAATTTTGTTGTTTGGTTTTTTTGGTTGGTTTTGGTGGGGTTATCCCTCCATGCCTTTGCTTTTCCTTCTCTTTCTGCTATTCTTTTTAAATATTCCAGTGTGTAATGCCTTCCTGGCCAAAAATGCCAACAAGAAAGGAAAGAGAAGTTAAGAACCTGCCACCGTTCTGAAGTTCATTCACGGTGTGGGTGTAAACAGACTCTGCTTTAACAACATGGCACACATTCTCCCGTGGCTGCCTCTCTTACTGCTCATGGAAACAGGAGAATATTGGCTTTTTCCAGAGCGTCATCATGAACCCTTGTGAGCAGCAATGACGGTGCCGGAGTGCAGTGCCAAGGTGATCTTTAAGGTGCAAAGCCTTGCGTGCCCGCCGAGAGAGGAGCTGCTCTCTGCCCTGCGGCGATGGCAGGCACCCGGGCGGTGCGGCGCTGCTGCCCGCGGGCGGAGCACGGTCCGGCCCCGTGCGGAATAATTAACCCCCGCCCCGGGGCAGCCCCGGGGCAGCATGGCAGTGCCCGGGGCCGTGAGCTGGGCTGGGCGCGGGGCGGCGGAGCTCCGGCACGGCCCGGTCCCCGTGTCGCTGCCCTCGCGCGGCTCCCGGGTGCCTCCTGCCGGCGGCCCGCGCCAGGCCCCGGCCGCGGCCGGCAGCCGCACGCTGGAGCTGCGGGCGCAGCCTCACGGCGCCCGCACGGGTCAGGCCCCGCCGTGGGACCCGGCGTGAGCGGGGCCGGGGTGAGCAGCGTCCGGGGCTGTGCGGGGCTCGGGGGTGTGCGGTGCCCGGGGTGAGCGGGGCCCGGGGCTGTTTGGGGCCGGGGCTGTGAGGGGCCGGGCAGCGGCCCGCAGCGGCAGCTGCTGTAGGGGCCGGGTAGCTCCGGGGTTTAAACGCCCGCGTTTCGGGACCGTTTAGGATACTCTGCCCGCCACCCTCTGATGGGATTTCGGCTGGATTGCGAGCCCTACCAGCGGGAGCTCTGCCTGCCTGAGCACCTGGCCCTTTAAGCAAAGGGACACATTTCTGCAGACACCATCCCAGAGGCTCAGCAGATGGCTGTGCGGCGCTCACTGGGCTGGCCGGCGTGGAGCCCTCATTCAGGTCGGAGAACTGCTGTAGTTTGAGGAGAGTTCACTTCCCTAGCCTGACCATCTTCAAAGTGTCTTTGCAGTAATAAAAAGGAAACATTTTTCCTGTGCAGTTTTTATACTACTCATGCTGCAAGAGTGACCTCATGAAAAAAAGAGTGTTTCTTAGTGCTAGATATAGCAGTCATTTTATAACAAGTACTGGAAGATAGCAGTAACAGGCTTCAGTCAGCTCTGATGGATTTTGGAGCATGACAGAAAGTCTGTTACTGGTTCTCTTTGTTCTTCCAGATAAGTTATTCATAGCCAGGGCTCCACAGCAGGTCCTGAGCCCACTGAGGCCAGGCTGCTCCTTGTGGTGGTGGCCAGCCCCAGCTGTTGTGTTACCATGAGGCCATGGCTGCATTGTTTAATAATTTTGCTTTTGTTTTCCTTTGCAGAACTGTAAAAACCAGGAGGCATTCATGCAAGCAGACCAAGACTGGGAATGCTAAATGTTGCACACTCAAAACCATATGAGCAAAGCGTTTGTTTGCCCTCAAACTTAGGGAACAGCCTACTAACACAGGTGATAGATGATAAAGGATGGGCTGCGGGAAGTGGAGCTTGCTGGAGTAAGGGCCAAGGGTGTCTGGCTGGTGAGCTCTTTGCCTCTTGGGTGCTGCAGGGGGTGGCCTCCCTTCTTCCCCATTTCATGCAAGGGAAGGTGGGATGCTGGGTAAGGATCTAATAGGGGGAAGAAACATGTTCGTGGGCATCCTCCAAAGACAGATTTCATTTTCTTTGAAGATCTGTGCTCTCTTTTCTGTTAAAACATATGGAAATTGAGTGCATTGTGGCCTAAAGTCATGTGGATGTTGTTTTTTCTGTTGTGACTAAGGATTCAATACTGTGTAGCACCCTGTAATGTGGTCTGATAGGGCATCTTCAGTTTGCCACTGTAGACAAGTTTCTTTGATTGCTTTGTGACTAGAGCAATTGGAAACATATTCCAAACACAATGATGGGAAGAAAGGGAGGCCTGTATTTCCCTTCAGCGCTCTCCATGTGATCTCTTTGGATCATGTACCCATGCAGTTTTCTGTGGTTCCATTGCATACCCCAAGTGAAGTAAAAGAAGCTTTCTTGACCTAAAAGGAGCTGTTCTTTCAAAGCTTGGGGTTTTCCAGGTTTGTAATAAAAGTATCATTGTGTTTCATAAAGGTAGAGCTTCTGCAAGTGCAGTTCATAAACAATGTCATGGGATGTTTTCAGAGCAGCTCAAGGTCCGCTCGACTTTCACAGAGATCATAAAAGTCTTGCTGTTGACAATATTCTGCTTTACCTCGAGTTCTTATTGCAGCAGAAAGAGAGGTCTCTCATGGTCCTGTGTCATATGTGCAAGCCTTTCTGGCTGCTGACCCATGTCCTTTGTGAAATTGGCACTGATTTACCAGAGATGCAGTAAAATGCTGCATCCTACCTTCAAATTCCTAGAGACAGAAAATGAATTCATAAGTTTTGGTCTGCAGGTGTCAACACACAATTGTGTCTGGCCAGGTGGAAGAGGATTGAACTCTCCATTAGCTGCATTCAGGGTTTTCAAAGACCTCTGTCAGTGTTTTTCAAGCCTGTACACACTTGAATTGGAACAGTAAGAAAACATCCACAAAACTCAAGTGAATGGACTGGGGAAAAATCTTGAAAAAGTGGAGATCCAGCAGCTGTGTGTGTCTGATCTATTCTTGCTTTTCTGTATTCTAAAAATTGCTGTACCACGTTGAGCAAAGACACTGCTGTGGTGTCCAAACCAGGTGAGATCTGGCAGGTTGGCATCCCAGAGGTGCAGGTACCACTCCCCTGTAATGCCTACTGCACTTCAAAGGCAGATTTTGTATTAGCTTTGAGACAAACTGCAAACTCCAATCCAGCCGTGCATTTGCTACAGAGAGCACAACAAGCTTGTCCATGGGTATAGTGGCTTGCCTCTTTTCCAAACAATCAAGCTCTGGGAAAGGAAAATATAAGGGTCTTATACTAATGTGAGCTCAATGATCTGGGAATTTGCCATATGTAGTGGCTCTGCTAATTGAGTTGAGTAGAAAGACCATCTCTCCTCTGTTCTTTCCAAGCCCAAAAGGAGGAGGTAAGGACATAGCCTACCTGCTGTGTGCAGGCAAGCAAAAGGGGAGGAGAGCACCCTCCTTTGCTTGTGTCTCCAAAAGCCTGGACACCAGCAGCGTGGAGCTCACCTTGTCCTTCCCCCTGGCAAACCAGCCACTATTTCTGAGACACATTCTGCTCTCCTAGATTTAGGAAATCCACACAGGAGTAAGTAACACAAAAAGAGTGAAATGGATCTTAATTTAAGGGGTCTTCAGCTACCCCCAGCCCTAGTTTCTCAAGTTGGGAGTTCATCCCTGTTCATTACATGCTTAAAGCAGAGATCAGCTCTTCCTTCCTGTTCATGCAGCTCTGGGAAAACTGGTTGTACTTTGTTCAGAAAAGAATAAACAGCAACCACTAACATGGTCAGCTCATTCCTACCATCATCACTGATCTTGATCTGTCAACTCCTCTTGCTGCTTATTTGCTGGCAAAGAAACTCAAACCAAAGGTCCTTTGGGAGATGCAAAGACAATAGAAGGAATCATTTGCCTGATATCTGATGTTACCACAAAGAGCTGGCCAGTGCACATAGAAGTATTGGACTTATGATGGAAAATTTAATGGGGAATATTGCAGGAATAGAACCTGTGCTCCGAAGGGCATATCTGCTCCCTGACATACATTCCAATTGTCTGTCCTTTTCCAGCACGCTCCTCCCCCTGGATGAGGGTACTGGTCACAGCATCTCCCCTAGTCATTCCCTGTTTTCTATTCCCAATCCCAATTTCCAGACTTCCAAATTTAGACAGTGCTTCCCATCTGAGTAGTGCTGATACGGAGTCCTTATTTAATCACAAGACACTGACTGTCCAATCCTTCCTGGAGTTCTTCCTTAGGTGCATTTTGGCTCTTCCCTCTTGCACAAGAAACGTCCTGGTTCACTCACAGGCTGCCACTGCTCTGTGCAGCTGCTGCTTTTTATCAAGAGGTTTATGTGTAAAATAAAACCTAGTTATAAAAAAAGGGAAAAATGTGGATTCCCTGGGGCTGGGCATGAGGCTGTGGGACTGTCTTAAATCCCTGGAGATTAATTTCTGGTTCTGCAAACAAGCTCTGAATGAAAAACTTTTGCCTGCTGGAGCCATCTACTCCCACCACAGTTAATGTGTAGGAACTCTACATGTGTGAAGGTTGTGTCTCTGGAGGCATTGTGATGGACCAGTGCAGTGCAGTGTCACTGCAGGAAACCTAGAAAAAGTGGCATAGTAAGTGGGCATAAATTGGAAAAATTAGGCTGTTTTCAGTGAATTTACTGTGGATTTAGTAACATTTCATTGTCATTTTATAAATATTCAGATTTACTGATTAGCCATCCAAGCAAAGGGGTTTGCAATGGAAGCAACTGCAGATCAGGGGAACAATGTATGTGAGTACCAGTAGAGCTCATGCCACAGCAGCATCAAGCATAAAGTTTTGTTATTTGAAAGTTTGGGTACCCATCCTTCACCCTCTATTGCACCAACCTGAATTTTGTTTAGCAATGGAACTCAGACAGAAGAGATAGGAATGGCTCGTTTTGAAGTGGAAAGACAAAAGAACTTATTGATAGCACAAGGGAAAAGGCACACACATAGAGGGTGTGCAAGAAGTGTTTAAAGACACGTTCAACAACTGGTATTCAGACGTGAAGAAGAAATTCTGCAGTAAGCACAGGTAAGACAAGCTGTTCTTTATGAGGAAAAAAAAAAAAGGTGGTTGAGAGCTAACAGCACAGACAGTCTCTTTTTCCAGAAGTTTGGAACTAAAGTATAGAAATTTCATATAGGGAAAACCAGCAACATAAAGCTGCCAGTCTCCTCCCAGCCAGAATTGCCACAAAATGGCATTTTGAAACTAGATAGATATAAGAAGCTTTCTCAAATACTGGGGAGCAGGAAAGAGATGGTCACAAAGCTAACTTCAAGTGTATCCAGGATGCTGTTCCAATGGACAGGGAGTGTTCAAAGCTGGAAATTTGAGTCCAGATATATAAGTAGCATGACAACACAGTGTGCAAAAAGTACCTAAAGGAACACTGCAAACAAGCCAAAAAAAGACTTGGTAATGTACTGATCTCAGGGTCCAGAGGTGTCATTGCAAAATAGTGAAGTGTGGCCTCACTTTTCCTTACTTGAGAACACACATGCAAATTACTGCAGGCTGCATTAACAAGCACATGTGTACCTGAGACTACAGAAGAGTGTAACACATGCCAAGCTAGCAGCCAAATGTGGGTTCAAGAGTCACAGACGGTAGGGGAAGACTCTGAGTTACATTAAATTTTGAGACCTATTTGTTGTTAAGATGAGCAAAATTGGGAAATGCAAGAAAACTGTTCACATTTTGCTGAGTTTTCAGAGATCTGAGTCTGCTAAATTAATGTTTTAAGTAAACTAACACAATTTTATATGTTTCAAACTAGTCATTTTACAGCTTTCCACAGATGGTCTGAAGTATGTATGAAAATATAATACAAGTGGAAAATTCCATGTCTTTAGAGCATCCTTATGTGCTCTCTCATATGCACCTCCTGCATGTCCTGCAGCAATAGTTTAAATGTTACAATTTCATGACCACTGGTGGTTTTGTGGTGGTGAAATGAAGCTGGAGCAGTGGAAGCAAAAGAAACAAAGCAAGAAAGAGTGATGTTTCACTGGTAGGAAAACAGAGTGTGCAAATGCAAGGGACTTGCAAGGAAAAGTAAAAGAATCAGAGGAGGTGATGTTAGCAGCACTCAGTTCATCTAGGAAAGGATAGGGGTTGGCTGAAACGCAAGGCGGAGAGACACCCGTCAGAAGTGGGGACCAGCAGAGCTGTAGATGCTAGCTGAAGCCCTCCAGGCAGATGAGGTGCTCTCCAGAAGGTCACCCAGGAGACATTTTGTCCTTCACAGGGGAGGAAGGAGTAGATAGGCTTGCTGGAGTCTCCCATGTGGAGAGGGTAGGGAACAGATGAGGGCAAGGAAGGATGAATAATGTGCCTGGGGTGGGAATAGAACAAGGACACTGGGGTCCTGGTCCAAGGGTCTTTGCGGAAAGAAAGAAGGCAGCAGAGAAGAAAAGCAATTCCATAAGACAGAAAGGAATACAGCTTCAAAGGGAATTTGCAATTAATGGCACCAGAAACAGCAACACAACCAGAGGGATGGGGACAGAGGTGGAGGAGTGAGAGGCTGTGAAACTTAATGGTGCAAGCACTGGAATAATGGTATAGACCAGGGTCTTAGGCTGAGGGTAGAGTTAGCTGTGGAGGTAGCTGGATTCTCCCATTCAGAGAACAAGGAAGAAATGTGTGTAAGGGTGGGATTTAGGGACAAGGGGAAATTTATAAGGTGCTTACCTTGGAAGTCTTGATAAAGGAGCCTGGAGAAGAGTGAGGATTTGGAGCTGTGAAGGATTGAGTAAGGCTAAAGGAGGTGGCAGAAGATACAGTTTCTGGGGTATTTGGATAAGTAGGAGCACAGTAATGCTGTTGACTGTAGAAGAGCCAAGGAGAGTAGGAGAGGAACAAGCCTGGATCAGACCTGGGAGAAGCTGGCAGTACCCCTGCACAGGGGTAGAAGAAAGAGAAGATCTGTGTGAAGCAGTCACCTGAGATGGTAGGCAGGGGGTCTAAAGTGAAGGAAACTGTAGGAGGACTGGGAGAGAGGATGGAGCAAGAGGTGTTAGGAGAGAGCACAGAAGATGTGAGTAGTAGGGAGATAAAGAGGAAGGAAAGGGTAGAGCAGTGCAGCAAAGCTTTGTGTGCCTGAGGAGTGCAAGAGAAAAGGGGATGGGAGTCAAACAGCAGAGGTAGTATGAAGGTGGAAAAGATGGAGAGATGGAATAATTCCAAGGTGGGAGGGAAGAAGAAAGACAAATGAATAGGCAAATTATAACTAATGCAATAATTAACTGCTACAGCAGTAATCTGATTGTCACCCAAAAAAGAGGATGAGGCAGGGAGTTCGTGAGTGAGTGGGAGGCATGATCAGGCTGGCAGAGAAGCAGAAGTGGGCTGAGCCCAGTGGGGTGCAGAGGCAGCGTGGCAGGAAGCAGCAGGAGCAGATGCTGGGGCTGTAGTTCCTATGGCAACATACGAAGGCAAATGCAACAAGTGTGCCAGCGTGGCAGCGTTAGCAGGGGACAGCTCCGTGCCTTTCCGTGTCACACCCCTCAGGGTGGGATGGAGCCGTGCACCATCCCTGTCCACCAGGGCAGCATGGCTCTGCCCCTGCAGAAACCAGCACAAGTTACTGGCAGGTTTGGCGAGGAGATAGCTCTGCAGGGAGCATCCCCCCTCTTCATGCCCATGTGCCATGGGGCTGGGGGCTTAAATCTCCCATGCCCTGGCTCAGCATGGGCTGCTGCAGCTGGCACATACCTCCAGGCACCTGCAGTGTGTAGGTGCCCTCTAGCAAGGCTGTCATAGTGTGAGGCCAGTCTGCCTACAGCAGGCAGAAAAAGCACATGGCTTTCACAGGCTGGGGCCTTGTTTTTCACTCATAAATTTTGGCAGAGTTTTCCCTTCCTTTCCTATAGTATCTCTTGTAATTAATCAGCAGTTTGGGCTGCAGCTACTCCACACCATTGTGCTCATGTCCTACGCTAAACAGCTGGAGACAGAACATACAGGCAAATTTTCCTATTGCTCTGACACCCGGCCAGAAAGAACAACCCTGCGGGGTGACCAGCAAGGATGCTGCTCCTTTTATCGTGCCCCGCCGGAGATCCATCCGCGCCCGCAGCAGCGCTCGGGCTTCCCGCGGGCTCGCGGCTGCATCCAACAGCAGAGGGAGCTCCGGGAGAGGAAGAGGAGCAGGCGAAGCTTGGCAGGAGCAGCCCCGGGAGCGAGGGAGGCGGGCAGGGGTGGACGGAGGTAACCTCAGGCTGCTCTGCCGCACCAGGTAGGGAGCTTTTAACAGCGTGAATGGATGAGGGGAAATGGGGCCTGAGAGCGGGAGTAGTTGAAAAGCAGCCACCATGGAAACAAAATGCCAGGAGAACTTTAGGTATAAAAAAACCAAGAATGAGACAAGCAAAATATGTGTCTGGGTGCTCTTTCTAAGATTTAAGACTTAGGCTAGCTACAGGGTATCTTGTGCTAAATAGCTGTAAGGAGGAGGAGGATATCTTAGTTACTTGGAGAGTGTTTTCTGTGTATTTAAGTGCTAAAAGGTCTGGCTGTATTTTTTTCCGAGGAGAATGCCCTGTGTTGAACACTGTTGTCACATCAAATTAATTTCAGAAAGTTTCAGTGACATTTTGAGAAACTCTGGTGCCATGGGTTCACACCAGGATCAAAGGAAAGCAGTGAATATGCTTTTGTGGCAGTGGAAATGCACCCATTGGTAGCTGATGGCCATTTCTGCCACACTTGGGATGACAGCAATACCAGCCAGCCACATCACAGCCCCTACAAAGCCAGATCATGGCTATGACTCTCTAGCCACAGAGGTCAGAGTAAGGAAATAAATATGTTGGTCTTTCCATCCCTTGTTCTCCGTGGTCCTGGGTACAGCACCAGAGCAGGCATGATTCATTCTACGGTGTCTGGGCAACCCAGGGGAAAATCGCCTGCTAATTTCAGTTTCTGATGTCAAAACGTATAATTAACCTGACAAAGCAAAACGTTATTTTAGGTTAAGGCGTGATCAGACCTTCCTTCTCCCTCTACCTATTTCTAAATGGTAATAAGTTGAGGATGTTTGAGGCTGGGGGAGGTATATGTTTCATGGTGGCTATATGGTGTTGGCAGTGAATTTGCTGCTCTTATGCCCTCTAATATATAAAAATATTACCAATGCTTTCTCCAATTAATTTATATTCAAGTTAAATACAAGAGAAAACAAATTATTTGGACATTGGAGTAACCTTCCCTGTCATTGCATGTGTGTGCAACATTCCTCCTTTGTATCAGTGTTTGGAACAGGAGATGAAGCAGGTTTTGACATTAGCGTGCTGAATGCCATGGTGGCTGTGCATAGGAATTGCAGGAGTACTTGGAATCTTTAAGGTGTGTAATGTTAGAATGGATCGTGTGATGCTAGACTGACAGTGGATATTTAATTGTAGAAGCTTTAGTGACTGGAATACTTTGGTTTATTGTTATTGTATTGGAAAAAGTGCTGGGAAGAGGATTTCAGAGGTGAATTTATATCATGTTGTTGCTATGTTTTCCCTTGGGTAGAATTGATAGAATGGAGCGATTGATTTTGTTTGATCTATAATATGTACACATAACTAGAATGTGCTGCATTTAATGTAAGAAGATTAATGCAGCCCATTTCAAGCAAAATCAAGTTCTTTTAGTGCTGTGTTGGCAAGTCTGGATTCTGTAGGTTCCCAGGCGAAAAAAAAAAAAAAATAAAAAAAAAAAAAAAGCAGCCCTTTTGCAGTTCTTGAGGTGGGAAAAGAGCTCTAAGTACCTCTAGGTCCCTGATTAAGGAGGTTCATTTTAAAATAAGAGTTCTATAGTCTCCTTCTACAGAATGACTAGTGGTTTCTTTGCTCCATGGTAAAATAGGAAGGCAGAGAGAAAATGCAGAATATAAGATATAAATATTGCTCCCTTATCCCTTTTTTTTCCCTGCTGTTTTTGCCTGGTATTCCTCAAATTTGATAGGTTTTGGTAGTTGGGGGGTTTTTGCTGTTGTTTTTGTTGGTGGTGGTTTTTTCCGGTTTGGGTTGTTTTTTGTTTTGTTTTTTTGGGAGGGGGGTTGTTTGTCTGGATTTTTTCCTGATCTAGTTGGGTGAGTCCTTAATCTTTAGCCATTTGAATGACTGGAGATCAGTCATTTGCAGGCTCAGAGCATTTTGGTCCCACATATGTTCTTTCTTTTTCCTCCTGCTGCTCAGAAAGCTTTGCCCAGCTGTGCACATCATTACGCCCTTGTGGCTAGGCTATTTTAAGGAAACTTATTCCAAAGGTATAACAAAATCAGCAAGGTCTAACTATTGTACCTGTGTGATTGGGGAAGTAAAGGTTAAGTGCTAGCACAGGTACAGCTCAGCACTCTGAAGATAACTGGCTTGCCATTTCTTTAAAGGCCACCATTGTCCTAGATCCAGGTAGGGCACTTAGGTTTTGTGTCACTCCGTTTGCACATGGAGCCACAGCCATTTCACTGAGAAAGCCAATTGAGATCTGAAGGGGAAAGAAGAGCTTTCAGGCTTGATTTGAAGAAAGAAATAACAGACTGAAATGTCCCGGGGAAAGTAGGGAAACTGTTCCAGAGAGCAGGGCTGGACAAAGTGTGACACCTGAAAGCTTCTTTTGGTCTTACCCTGCTAATTCTGACAGCTTTTTAATTTTTATTTCCTGTTCAGTCTCCATGTTTAGCATTTAGTAATTGTGGAAATGGTGTTGAGCAGAAGAGGCAGAGATCATAGAAGCAGTAAAGTGCAAAATTAAGAAAATAGGAAGAACTAAGTAGATTAAGTGGACTGGCACAGACTAACCCCTCCTCCCAGCCCGCTGGCTCTAAAGATCTGAAGGTACTCAACATCTCAGTGGTGATTCCTGCCTGGGCACTGAGTATACAGAACCATGTTACCAGCCAGTACATTT
This sequence comes from Pyrgilauda ruficollis, assembly GCF_017590135.1. NCBI lineage: Eukaryota > Metazoa > Chordata > Aves > Passeriformes > Passeridae > Pyrgilauda > Pyrgilauda ruficollis. Next base: position 4,013,213 of record NW_024527710.1, on the reverse strand, counting down.
GACTGACACAGGCTCTATCTTGGGCTGGCCAAACAATGCACAACCATATTCTAGCTTCTGCTTAAGTAAAGTCCTGCCCTGGCAAGCTGCCAGGGTGAAGGGCAGGTTTGCCTGAAGCTCAGTTTATGGCCTTCCTGCCATGCCTCCCATCTCATATGATGCTGTGTGTTTTGTGACTTTATAGTCCTTTATTGATAAGTACAGAATGAAACAGATTGGCCATCTGTTTGTATATCCACTGGATGAAATTTGAGAACTCATAAAAACTAGGTCTTCTGTGTAATCAGAAGCAGCCAGCATGTGTTCCTGCCATCACTTGAAAAACTTTGCTGAGCTGCAGTGTGGTAACACACGGTGCTTGCAATGCACACCATCATGGCTGTTGCTCTTGTTTCAAAATACAAAGGTACTTGCTAAGAATGAGGCCTCATCCCCCAAATTTTTAGAAATGGAAATGCACATTGGGTGGCTGACATGTTATCACAAATGAAACAAAAGAACTGGTGAGCACATTGTGGTCTTCTGGATATAAGTAGAAACTGCTGTTTATCTAAAACAGTCATTCATTCCTTTTTTTCAGCACAAAGACAAGGTAAGCAGTGATTTTTTTTCCATCCAGGAAGTTCAGAAGCTGGGAAAATCCTAGCCAGAATAGGCTGGCTCACAAGGCCTTTAAAAGTCACTGTGTTTTTAATACAGAGGCTGCTGTGCCAGGTGACTGAAGACCAGCATAATAGCAATCTTCAGAAAAGTGGTAAGACGGGTCTGGATAATTGTTTGTAATGGAGTTATATAATGGCAAAGAAAGTTGGTTAGCAGGGATTTAAAAAAAATTGATGGAATTACAAATGAACCTAGTAGGGACAGGGTTTTGCAATGCTTTTTATATTGGAAAAACATGCTTTTTTTTCTTTTCTTCAATATCTTTGGGATTGTCAGTAAAAGTGTATCAAAAGGAAGATTGTCTGATAATTTGACTAGGCTTCCTGAAAGCTTTGGCAATTTGTCCTGGTGATGGGGCAGACTGAGCTGCAGCAGTCTGGTAGCACAAGATCACAGCCCTGGGGCTTCTCCTTCCCTCTCCCCTCTGGAATAGAGAGCCCCACATCCCACAGCTGGCTCTCCATGCGACAGGCTCTCCACAGCCAGCTGTGGGCATATGCAGAGCAGGGCCTTGCCAACATCTGCTTGCAGGACAATAAACCAGCTGCCAACACATCGCCCAGTTTTGCCTGGGAAGTCATGCTTGCTGCCACTGTGGCGGGCGCGTGGTACAGGGGTGGCACTAATGGCCCTGGGGGTGGCAGTGGCAGATCAGGGCTGGCAGGTCTGACTGCAGCCCCAGCCCCATTGTCCTGCCCATGTGTCCTGGGTGAACACCACGGGCTGAGCTGTTCAGTACTTAGAAACACTCTTTCTTGAAAACAGGTGGCCAGTAGCCAAGAGGAGTGACTCATATGCATCCCCCTCCTTATTTAAACTGGAGTCTTCCCCTTCATGCTTTGCCCATTCCATGAAGCCAAACTGCTGTTTCTGGAGAGGGGAAAGCCAGTTCTCTGCCTGTGCCTCTTCTATGTAGCTGTCTGCACTTCTTCCCGAGTAACTGCTACTTCATCTACTTCTTCATCATAGAATTGTTTGGGTTGGAAGCCATCTTTAAAGGTTATCTTGTCTAATCCACAATATCAAAATTCCCCTTATCTTAAATTTCTTGGAAGAAAAATTTGTCAGCCCACTCAAAGCCAGGACTGAAATATTTGCCAGTATGGAATTTTCTCACTGTTTTCTGAGGAGCCACTGGTGCACTCAATTTTTGACACCATCTCTTCCTTATGTTCACCTTCTGCTGGTGTTTCTTTTGCAGCTGGCTCCCTTGGACTGAACTTGGACACCTGCTGGACAATGTCATGCAGGTGTATATGAGATGTACAGTATGGCTGTTTGAGTGAAAGAAGGAAAGTACTGGAAATCATCTCAGAATAAATAGTCAGCTTTCAACCTGGCCAAAACTGTAACTGTGTTGGAGGGCTGATATTTTCTAAAAATTTTTAATGATATAAGAATAACAGTAAAGTTGAAAAATATTACATATTTGGCTACTCAAGGTTATGGAATTTGAAAAATTGAAACTAAAATGCAGTTGTAAATCCAAACAGGGTTGATTTATCCTGTGAGGCATATGGCTGCATTGCTATTGCTTGTTAATGTAATCACTAACTCAGTTCCCTGAGCCACAAATCAAAATAACAGTATTAGTTTATTTAATTGTAAAGGGCCAATGTCAAAACTGTGCAAGTGGAAAAGAACCATTTTCCCCCCCTAGCCTCTGTTTTCTTGCATCTTTTTTATCACATGGAGTAACTTGGAGTTGGCTGACTTGTACTTTTGCCTATAGACTATAGCAGGATAACAGAACAGCTGGGATTTTTATTTGCCTCAAACTGAGCTCTTTTAGATGTATAATTTCCCTCCTCTCTTTTCTGTCCCACCTCAGCATGTCAGCAGGTGGTCAGAGCCAGAAAACAGCCATCTAGAAAGAGGTGCCCAAAAGTACTCAGATTTGAGCCTGGGGAAGACCAAACCTGAAACAGTGGGAGAGGTCTCTACTAGAAAAGCTTGAAACAGAGGGTGTAGAGAGGTTTAAATTGAAACCCATTTGCGTTACCTTTAAATACATATTAAAACAAGTAAAAAAAAAAAAACCCAAACAAGCAACCCGGCATATGTTCTGTGGGAGGTGAGTCCTTCACACTTGTGTTTGCCCTGTCGGAAAGGGAACTTAATTGGATCCGGATCTGCCCAGTTCCAGGTGTCTTCTCTCTCAGGTCCCCAGAGCCATTTGTTTGTTTTGCTGGTGTGCCTCAGCTTGGCAAAGTATCTTGATTGCTAAGTGAATGTGGATTCAGCCAGCTCTGACCAGCTCTGGCATCTGAAAAAAATCCTTTTTTCTTCCGCTTGAATTTCTCTGCCAGCTGCCTTCGAGTCAGGATTTCCCAGCCAGCAGCTCTTGTTATTATCTGTTTTCACTTGCCTTGATGTTTACCAGATTGGACTGCTTTTATCTCTATTAACCCTCCCTCACTGTGGAGCCCCAGTATTACACACCCTATGTGCCTTGGCCACTGGGTCAGAGCAGAAATAAGTAAACAGATAATAAAATCACCTTATTGAGAAAACAGTGAGGTCTAAAATATTGGCCAAAAATAACACAAGTGATGATGATCTCAGGGAAGAAAATAGCTAAAAGGCCAAATGAAGGTATTAAAAATCAAAGCTTAAAATAATTGACTCACTAGCTCATTAGACTAAATCTGAGCTCTGCTAAAATTCCCCACCAGATGAAAACTCTGGTATGAAAATAGTGCCGAACAGCTGAGAGCAGGACAAGCTGGCCTGATTTTTTCTGGTCTCAGAAGTGAATTGTTGCTAAGAAGTGCCTTCATTTGTAACCTTAGATACATCATACAGTCATTTAGACCAGAAGGTCTGATTAAAAATGCATCTAAAAATATAAAGGGGAAATTCTCAATCTTTAAAGGGCCATAAAGCTATTCTGAACAAGCGACAAAAATAATTTCCCATCTCCTCCAGTTCTTGAAAACATGGGGAGGAAATAAAATATGGAAGAGATAAGCTCGTTTTTTGTTTTTATTTTAAATTCCATTCTTTATCAAGACCAATATACTTTCAAAGGTAATAGATTACATGTAGTTAAAAAGACCCGCATGTCTGGTCACGTGTCGGCTCAGTGTTTAAGATGTCTTTAAGGATATCGGTGGCTTTTCAGTTAAAGGAGGAAAAAATTTTTCTAGTGGATTTCGGGGTGAGGATCAGGGTCAGTTCGGCTTCTTCCTCCGTGTCCTGTGTTCAGCTTCTGGAGCCGCCGTGGAGGAATCCGTCCCTGGGATCCCAGCGGTGCCGCCCCCGCCCAAGCTAAAGCTGCCTTCGACTTTCTGGTTCCCTCAACGGCTCAAGACAGACAAATAAAATAACTTTCCTCCTTCCCCATGATAATATTTTAATAATTAAGCCACGCAATGTGAACTTGTCGCTGCTTTACTTGGCTCACGCACTGCATCCCCTTTACCTGCGCACCGAGAACAGCCCACGGGCTTTGCCGCCCGGCGCTGCGCTCCCGCCGCGCCCCGCGGACACATCCCAGGGTCCCAGCGCAGCCCCGGCCGGTCCCGCCTCCGCCCCCGGCCCGCGGTACCTGAGCGCGGCG
>NW_024527710.1:3939276-4008971 GCF_017590135.1 Pyrgilauda ruficollis | reverse complement strand
GGGAGCCATTGGCCGCCGCCCCGCCGGCCCCGCCGCCGCCGGCAGCCGGTGCTGTCCGCACGCCGAGCCATGCGGGTGCGCGCTGCAGGACGCTGCTAGGAGCCGAGCCCGCCCCGCCTCTGCCCGCCCGCATGGCAGCGCCGTGGGACTGACCGCCGCCGAGAAGCTCTGCGCCCCCGCCGCACGCACGGCTCGGCTCGGCCGGGCGGCTCTCGGGGTCCGCAGCCCGCAGAGCCGTCCCTGAGGTGAGGCGTGCGCGGGGCCGGCGGGAGGCGGCCGGGCAGGCGGCGGAGGGGCCGCGGGGAGGGGGCGACATCTTCACCGGCACCGCCGCCGCTCCCTACCCGCGCTTTCCCTCGCGCTTCTCTTTATCTTACTCTGCGTGCAGACCGGCCTGGGCCGGTTCGCCGGTGCTGCTGCCAGCGCCGGTGTGCCTCAGCGGGACCCCGGGGGCGGCTGCGCTCGTCGCGCCGTTCTCCGCGGGATGCGCATCCGCGCAGGACGTGCCCGCATGAGCGGGGGGCCAGCGGCCAGAGCGGGGCTGGCAGTGCGGTGTGGTGCTGGGGAATGCGGCTGGAACTGCGAGCCCCTTTCGAGGCCAGTGGGGTTGGATCCGGCCCCACTGGGGGCCGCCAGCTGTGCGGCTTTTGTATGGGGTCAGCTGTGCGTCGTGTTGCAGCGCACGCAGATTACAGAGGCCCAAGCCAGTCAATAAAGCACATCTCCAGGGCAGAACCAGCCCTAGTCAGATAACCATCTCTGTTTTTTCGAGGCGCGTCTCCTCCCTTCCCCCTGCTCCCCAGTACGTGGCAATACCGACTCCTGCTCCTTTAGGATCCCTGAGCTTGGCACAGCAGCTACTGTATTGCAACCTGCATCCCCCCCTCTCCCCGTCACAAGTGCTGCCACTGCTCTTAAACAAATACGAATTCAGGCGCAGAAGGCTTGTGACTTGCCCAGCATCCTTTAGGGGAGCTGGTCTGCGGTCACCGGGGGATTCAGGCTCGGCGTTTACAGCACGCCTGCAGCTCTTGGCACTTTCTCCCCTGGATATTCCCAGAGTGTAAGAGCCATGAGATAGGTTACTCAGACTTGAAAATGGAGGACGGTAGTGGTGGTGATGTTGTTTGGTGGATAAGTCTTAGCAGTACTTCCTGTAATGGTGGTGCTGAAAGTGGTGTTTTACTTGACTTAGCTGCTGGTGCAGAGAGCACTTTGGGGTACTGGCTACTTGTAAGCTTTGCCAGTTACAGCTTAAAAAAAATCCCCAAACACTACAGGGAAATATTTGGTGTTTTTCAGCATTATGTCTGTCACCGTGATAGGAAAGGATAGTGTTTTCTGCCTGTAAAACTGAAGGTGGGGAGTGACAATGCCCGCTTGTTTGAGAGAGAAGGCTTTAGGATGGGAGAAATTTGCATGAACAGGGCTGAGATTTTAAACTCACAGCTCTGAGCTATCAAAAAAGCACTCTCGTGCCAGATGGGGTAGCTAAGTCCTTTCTCTGTGTTGTTTTTTTTTTTTCTTTTTTTTCTGTCTTGTTTCTTGTTTTTCATGGTGGTGTTTTGTTTTTTTTTTTCCCCCTCACCTCCTCCTGGAGACAAAGGAAACCATCTTTCTTCAAACTTAGGGTAAGGTTAGTGTTATGTTATTTGCTCTTGATTGCTGTCTTAAATTAATTCACCAAGCCTTACTTGGGGCCAGGATCCTATTCATTCTTTGTGCCTTACAAATGCCCTGTAAACCTTTTATTGTTAGTTGAAACTGATTTATGAGGTCCTGACCAAGGAATATGCTTCTGTGGCTATATATTTTTTTACACAATTTTCTCCTGTGTCTCTAGGCAGGCATTGCCTTTATAGTAAACTCATTTGGTGCTTTGCCTGTATCTTGCTTAGTGTCAAAAACATTTGTCTGTTTGCTCTTGTTTTCTTGCACATAATAGCAGGGAATATTAAATAGATGCTGTTATTTGTAATTGTGATGACTTCAACACAAAGTATTAAAACTTTACAACAGCTGTGTGAGATTATGCAGGGAAGGGAGCAGCGTTAAGCTGTCGTTTTGTTCTGTAAGATCCAGGTATGCACAATAGATATCTCTACCAGTCTTGACATCCTTGAGGGAAAGGTAATCTGTCCAGCGTGTTGAGGTCTGGAAAAGGAATTCTTACCAGCAAGAAGAAAGACTCTGCTGCAATCAGAGGAAGGTAATTATTAATAGGAGCCAACCTCTATAATAACAATGCAGAGAGAGTGAAAGCACCTGGGTACTTGCCCTGGAAAGATTAACTAGTGAACGTTGTACTAACACATAGCTGTACACCTGAAATGTAGCTCTTGTATTCCAGTTCTTTCTTAGCCCTTTGTGCCGGTTGCCTCCTTCTCCTGTGTAGCAATACATAAGTGGTGGTACAGAGATACCACAGCTCTGCCTCCTGTTTATGGGCAGTTTTCTTGACTACATGCCTGGATAGGGAGGAAAAAAGCTAATTCTGTTTGTGCTGGACTTGCAGTTAAGTCCTGCCAGTGACAAAAGGATAAGAGAATAAAGGCTAGTGGAGAAAAGGGTATGTCCATCCCTGTGGTCAAAAGCACTTGCAGCTATGTGTGTCGGGGCTTGGTGCAATTTTAAAAGAAGGGACTGTACTGAAATTTCCTGGGTTGCAATTGGTTCTTTTAAATTCTCTAGGTCTTCCCATTTCTTCTGTATATTGAGGTCCCATTCAAAGTCTGTTGAAGCCAGTGGCAGTAAGTGGATTTTTTATCAGGCCCTGTACACAGGCTGGGTTTCTTACCTGCTGTGTGTTCTCGGCTGGCGCCAGCACTGCGTCAGGTCCTGCTCGTGTGGTGTTCTGGAGGGTTGGCAGAGTGCTGACTCAGCACTCAGCCCAGGCTCTCCCTTTGCTTTCTCCCGCACCTCTAAGAGCCAGAGGGGAATGTAGCTACAGGTACATGGACATGGATCGCTGGGTTAGTGTCCTGAGCCTTAAGGCACTTCAACTTCATCTCTGTGGGGCTGCTGGAGGCTGTTCTGCTGAGCCTGAGTCACAAATGGGGGAACATGAGGGAACTCAGTAAACAAGTTTCTCAACTGGATGCCAAAAAAAAAAGGAGTTCCAGTGTAAGTATTTTACGAAATAATGAACTCTGAAGGTTTTCATTTCCTTTCAAAAAAGCAGTCTATCTTCCAATTCACGAAGTTGCTGTAGATCCCTAAATATCATAAAACACAATTAGCAATTTTTGTTATACTTAGATGTTACATGTAATAGCACAGTAACATTAAGTGGAAAGAACAAAACTTGTTATTTCAGTTTCTGCTATTTAAATTCTCCCATTTCTTGCTAGCATTGAAATAGGGCTGCACAGTTCTCCTTTTGTAGGTTTTTCTTTCTGTTTTATTTATTTATTTATTGTCACTTGGTGATGGGGAGATTATATCCTAACCAACCTAAAAAGAAAAAGCTGTTGCTGTGTTAAGAAAGATGGAGTTATTTTTCCCCAGAAACTTTACATTTAGATAAAGACTTGCCTGTGCTTTTGCATAACTGACATTTTAAACATGTTTTTTAAACAAGCAGTGAAAAGTCTGTGGACTTCACCGTGCAAAGACTTGTGTTCATGACTAATTTTCCACGTGTGTATAGTTTCATGAGTCCACATGCATGAGGCTCTCTGGGGTCACACTAGTGCTGCTTGATCTTGGAAGTGTTTATTCTTGGCTGTGGTGATGAGCTGCTGTGGGTCCGCACAGGGCTGAGATATGAAGATGTTTGTGAAATGCAGTTTTCCAGCAGTTACTAGCATTATGTTTTGTGAAAGCAATTGTAATTAGTGTTTCAAGGCTATCCTGTACTTCTAACCTTGAGAACACTGTGAGCTACATTTTTTAAGTTTGATTTGCTTGCTTGCGTTGGGGATGGGTTTGGCTCAAGATCTTTTGGTCAGAGCAAATTGAGTACAATTTTCTTTTAACCATATAAAAAAGAATAGGTACCAATTGCTTGCCAAACAATTTCTCCCCTCAGAGATTACAAACAAATTTAGGAAAGAACAAAGCCAGGATTTCTAGCGTTTAACTTCTTGAGAATCATCTTGGTTTTGGCATGTTAAAAAGAAAAGTGCGTCACAAGTCAAGTTGGCACCTAATACCGTCAGTAATACTAATTTCCACATCATTAATTTTAACTGACACTGCTTCAATCTTTGTCTTACCACAAATTTATTTAATTAAAAGAATTGAAACTCTTTTCATTTATTTCTGTATTCTCTTCAGCTGTAGCAAGAACAGGTTCTTGTCCCCCTTCAGGAAATGGATAGGAAGAGAAGTTAAAAGACATTAATGTAGCAGCTGCCAGAATGTTGAGGGAGATATCCTTGGAAGGAGAAAACTTGTTTTCTTGAAATCAAGCCAGCAAAATGCCGCTTTTGCCCAACACTTGGGAGGCAAGCAGTAGTATAGGAAGTGAGTATGGCTTCACCAAGAACTCGTTTGTTAGAACTGTTTTAAAAGAAATACCTTAGTTTTTCTTCTTCTCCCTCTTCAAGTATAAATCAGGATACAAAAACATATTGTTCATGTAGCCTCAAAACTAATTTTCCTTCTTTCCACTTGAGCTCTTTCCTCAGAAGTGATTTGTTCCGAGACTGAAGTAATTGCAACATTCAAGACTTGAGAAGCAATCGTGATGTAAAATACAGCCACCCTTAGGGAGGAGAAAGGATGGTTGTTGCTCAGATGTTTTTTCTTCTTGGAGGCCCTTTTTTGTTGAAGGTAACTCTGATGAAGAATAAGAAAGAAATAAGGCTGAAAGCATGTGGCATCCAGCAGTGAGTTAGGATAGCATTTGTGTTTATTCATGGTCTTGCTTTTTGTATTGTGTGATCAGTAAAAGAAGAAATAGTCTGATTCTTGTGATCTGCCTTGCTCCTTGTTAGTGTTAAAAAAAACCCAAAAACCCTCTTGTATATGGTCTTCTTGTCAAAAGTTAGGTGTCTCAGGTGTTCTATCTTATGGTGGTCTACTTTGAAGACCAGAAAATTGCAGTGGAAGATTTCTCAGACCTGAGGGGTGACCACTACAGGTAAATACTGTTGTTACCTTTTCCTATCAGATATCTCTTCAAACAGTTTGCTGTGCTTATAAATTTGGGGAAAAAATGCACAGTTCTCAAACTGGAGTTTCAAAAGCTCTCTATTCATTTGCTCCGGATTTTCCTGATTTGTATCTCCTGATGATTTCCCCTGCGTGGTTAGACCATGGATAAGGTGAATTGAAGTGTCTGTTGCTGTTTTAGATGTCTTACCTGTGACACTCACATGGAGCTGGTAAATATGATGAGACCATCTGCTGGAGACAGTGATGCTCAAGATGAGCCCCCTCCCTGCATTCATTATGTAAAGATACACAGAGAAAGGAAAAGCCCCATACACGGAGGTTCTTTATAGTCCTGATGAAGCCATGAGGCAGGCTCCTGCCTGTCCTCATGCAACCTAATGGCTACAAAGTCACAGCCAAGATACAGGTTTGTCTTTTTTTCCTCTCTTGAACTTCATTCTTTGCAAGTCAGCACTGAGATAGTTTCTTTATAAAAGGTATTCCTGATTGCCCTTGGGTCCTACAGAAGGCAGGGCTGCCACACCTATAATGTTTTCAAGTCTGGCCAATTGCACAGATACCAACATGCCTGTTAAAAACAGGGATTTTTTTTTTTTGGTATGGAAAAAATTCTGAAGCACTTTACTCTTGCTGCAGTGATTTCCCTACCTGATATTACAGCTTTAAGGACAGAACAAGTGCACAGGATGTGTATATGAATATGGTGTCTGAATATTTACCTGTTCTTCATCCATTGCAGGAAAGGAAGCTTACATGCTTTCAGCTGGTGTGAGAACTTATATAAAAAAATGCAGATGCCTGCAATTACCCCAGTGTAGGCTTGCTGAATCTGTGTGTGCCAGGGATGGATATATTTTGATGTGTGCACATAAAAAGTTGATTTTTTTCATGTTATGTCAGTAAAATGTATGGTTTGTTGTCTGTCTCAAATAGACTGGTTAAATAACCAAGCTTATACAACATGGATTTGTTAATCATTGAAAATAACCTTTTGGTTCAAGAGCTTCCTCTGTGAGAATTAATATTTTATACAGAAGTGTTATGTAATAGACATTTTGTTGCCTTTGCAGTCCTGCACAGAGGAACATGGTGTTAAGCTGATGTAGTTTGGATTGTTCTGTATAAATTTGTCCACTAAACCAATGCAAATATCAATGAATAAGGGGAGAAAAAAAAAGTCCATATTGCATATTTGTAACTGGTGGTTTGTGTACAGACCATGGAAAGGGAAGATAGGAATTGCTTTGGTCTGATAGTCTCTGCATTAAAACTTGAGGGAGCAGTGTTAGAGGTAGTGCACCGGCTTGCTTTGTTTGCAGGCACCACTGTGGTTACACACGCTTTCCACATGCATTAGCAATTGCCTTCATCAAGGATGCACGGAGCAGCCAGACTTCACGCTTAATCTGACTGGTGTTTCAAAATACAAACTGAGGAGTCCACATACAGGGTTCCTCTCAATGGCTGCCATACAGAAACTTTTATGTGGTTATTTCTGACTAATTAAATTAAGAAACAAAGCCTAACCTACCTAGTTTAGCAGAGGAACTGACAAAAGGGAAGTGAAACTTCTCATGCACTTGAGTTTTTTTAAGTAATATTTGATGCTTTATAACCCATATTAAATTTCTTCACAGTTTTGCCTTGTTGGCCTGGATAGTAGGGAGGAAGGAAAAACTGGTTTAATAGTTTTGCTCCTCTCCTTTTCTGTCCTTCTGACAACAAATGTATTGGCTCTGGAAACAAGGAAGTGGAGGAATGCAGATACATAAAGGCTTGTTGGTGCTGCAGAAATCGTGAGTTTAACCAGTGTTGGTGTCCCGATGAAAAGTGGGTAGAAAAGTGCCTAATAGAAGAAAAGTGTTCTTAGAAAAACGAGCTGACTGAGAGAAACAAAATTGTGCTAATAATCATTCAGAAAAGTGAAATATGCATTAGTTTGGACAAGAATATTTTTTCCAGTGTTTAAAACTTGTATTTATGCCATGTTTATTTTTAGTGGAAGTTAATTTAGTATGTACTTTGAAAGGTGAATTTGTCTTTATTAGCACTGGTCAGTTTAGCCCAAACAGATTTTAAAGAAAGAAACCACTGAGGCTTGAGTTACAGGAGAAAAAAGATAGTAAGGCCTGAAAATAAAAATAGGAGAAACATGCAGAAATACAAAAGAAAATACTAATACTGAGGCAAAGAAAAGGAGATAACAAAACTGTGGAGAGAAGTATGAGTAAATATAACATAAAATTATAAAGCATGAGGTTATATATGCTGTTCAGCAAGTGGAAAGTGTATGAATTCTGTTTGTTTGAGGGTGCTTCATTCCAGAACAAGGCTTTTGTACTCACAGTGAAATGGCCAAGTTTTCCCTGTTTGGAGTTAACGTGAAAGCGAAGTATTTGAAAAAATTCATTGCATGCAATGTAATGGGTGCCTGAAGCTTAGGGGTTGAATTAGTACAAGCCTGGTTTTGCCTAATGGCTTGCACGTGCCTCATTTGTATTTTAAGGTTGTTGTCTGTTCGTGTGCACAGTGGCCCAGGGCAGCCTGGAAGCAGCCAGCGTGCAGCTGGCCAGCGTGGAGCAGAGTGCCCCTTCTCTGCCGTTTCTGCTGTGCGTGAAGAGAGGATGGTGGCCCTCCACACTCTCATAGCTGCTGATTGCTGTCACCTCATTTGTGTTAAGACTTCTTCAGTGTCTGATTATTTACATGTTTGCTGTTTGAAGTTGTAAAATCTTAGCTGTGGTTTGCTGTCTGCTAAAGAGTGCAATACCAGAGCTACAGCAGCAGCAGCCCCCTCTCGCAGTGCCTGTGGTCAGACAATGAGTTAGCTCGTTGTAGCAGTGAGGAGGTTTGCCTGCTTGACCAGCATGGTTTGATTTGTTGATGTCTCTGCTCTATTCCTGCTGTCTGCAGCAGAAGAGAGGAAGTGGGGAGGAGTTTGCACACAGCCTCTGGCTCATGGCTGGGGGAAGAGGACGTGGCCACCAAGAGAAGGGAGGAATTACAAGGAGCTCCCAAATTAAACTGGGTGTTGGGTGTCATGTGAAAAGGCAGGCCTGGAATGGACAATGAGCTCTGCAGGGAGTTGCAGTGGGGTCCTGTAGGCTCCCATGTAGCAGGAGCAGTGCCTAAGGTGCTTTCCAAGGGGAGTGTGGTTTCAAGACCAGCTGGAGCAAATTTGAGCTTGCACTGCTGTTGAAAGGGGAAGTCCTGCCTTCCAGCCCACCCTCTGCTTTGGGCAAGATGCCTTTCCCAGGCACATACCATGGAGGGAGCAGGAATGTTAAGTAGCAGGGTGGCCACAAATCAGCTTCAGCTAATTGCCAAACTTATTCAGAGATAGCAACAAAATCTGGTATTTATCTGGTTAGGTTACATGCTACTTTTGACAGTATTTCTGCAGGAGGTATCTGTGTTGAGGGGTTTTCTTCTCTCTTGATGGCATGACACTTTTCCTGTGTGCTGGTTTGCTGTTTTTCTTATGCAGCAGCAAGGGAGGAAGATGGCATTTTAACTGAAGAGATTGTCAAATGTCTGCTGTTGTCTGGGTACTTTGAGGTATATGTAGAACCGAGAATTATTCAGCTGTGCTGAAATTAAACCTCTAATGACTGGAACTGCTTACTTACTTAATTAGCTGGGGTTTTGGGATTTTTTTTTCCAAAATACCTACTTCTTCCCCAAAATACTGTGACTTCCCTCCGTTTCTTTACAGAATTCATAATGATTTGTTCTAAGTGAATTGTTCTGTGTTTTTTTCAGTCTGTTAACAATGATAATTTCCCTGTTAAAAGCATCAGAAGTATTGTTTTCCTTAATAGAAAAGATGTTTGATCAAATGACTGTACAAATTGAGGCAGCCACTGTATATAGGACGTGGCATTTGGAGGTTGCATGTGTTATGCCTGAAGTGCCAAGTGCTTGGCTGTGATTCAGATGAAATTGGCACTGGCTAATGCCAACACCCCAATGTAAATGTGGTGTCTTTCCCTATGCTGTAGGGCCCTGAAAGAAAAGTATTGAAGTGAATGAGTGCCAGAGGGGATGAGGTTAAAAGAGGAGTGGTGCATGTGCTCCTTATTTAATCTCCTTCGTAGCCACAGTCCCACATACTGACTATACCAGTGGATTTGTATTCTTGTATCAAAGCAGATGTTTCTGTAAGAAAGACGTTGCTTTGTTTTAATAAATTGAGGTTGTCACTTCAAAAGTGGGAGAGGGAGGTGAAGGAAGTAGCATAAAGTGAGAATTTGACAAATGGGATTTGGAACAAAATCCATGAGAATTTTTGTGGTAAGAACTGCAGGGAAGAATCCTTCACTGGTCTTGGCATTGCCCAAACATCTGCTTAATGCACTGCTATGATTTATATAAGATTTTCTGCTTTTTTTCTTCTTTTAGATTGGTTTTTGGTTTGTTTTATGTTTTCTGTTTGTTTTAAACCAAAATTTTTGTAAGTGTTTTGTCATTTGTTATCCTTTACATTTCCTCAGGTATGATCCAATCCATGTGCTCAGTCTGTTCTGGGAAGGGGAGGGTGGTGGTGATGGACCTCAGCAGTATTTCAGATTGTGATTCAGCTCTTGAAGACAAGCTCTCCTGTGCTTCCCATGCCTTACCAAGTGTGGTGGTGGTGCTGTTCGGCCTCTCCTGGCCCCTTTCCCTAAATGCTGATACACTCTCAAAAAGCAGTCCTCCTACTTTGAAGGTGGGAGCTGCCTTTGCCTGCTGTTTTTGGAAATGGTTTGTTGGCTTTGGGAGCACTGCTGAGGAGGGATTGGAGGGCATGGTGAGCTCTCTTCAGTCCCTTCTTACATGGCTCCCTGACCTCGTGAAAAACAAGGATTACTGAAACAGCCAAGGTGAATGGCCCCGTGGCTGTGAGCATTTTCTGTTGGACCCCAAGTATGATCCAAAGGTCGATTCTGAAGCCTGCTTGCTCTAGACCCTTGGAAAGTATCTAGTCACAGGTTTTTAACTCCATTTATTTAAAAACCTAGAGTCTCTGAAAACTCCAGTTCTGCATAAAAGGATTTGCTTCTCCTGAGACCACTTGACTACCCCAAGCCCTTTCGAGAAGAAAAGTCTATGAGGCGTATTTTATTTGAGGATTTGACAGTGTTTTCTCCATCTCCTTATCCTGAGTCTCTACTGCTAAGAAGAAACCCGGAACAGCAGGTTCCTGCTGACCTTTAAAATTATCTCAGTGGAAAGCCTGACACAGGGCTTGTTCCTGTGTGCTTCTGAGTGCTAGTGGGTGCCACCCCTGAAAAAGCCTCAGAAAAAAATTAGAGGGAGATTTGGGGGTGGAGGGTGTGTTTGCATTTTTTTCTGCAGTGGTTTGGGAGCAGCTCAGGTGGGTGAGTGTGCTGCTCTCGGTGCTGGGTGCAGACCCTTAGGGCAGAACAGCTCTGCTGCAGGCACTGCTGGGCTGGGGGCTGGGGGCTGAAGCAGGGGATGCAGCTGCTTGTCCCTGCCTGTGGAGCATCCTCTGCCCCCATACCATGTGCCTGGGTCTTGCTACCCTTGCAGTGAGCACCTGCTGCACTGGTGTCGCGCCCTGGCACAGTGTGCTGTGGTTGGCAGTGCTAGGAATGCCCTGGGCACACAGCAGTGCTGCTTGGGGTGCAGCAAGGCAGTGGCAGCCAGCCGGCTGCACACAGAGAGTCTTGTAGAATCCTGCCTGTTGCTAAGGGACTCCTTTTGCATATGGAACAACACTGGTTTATATAGCAGCTTTCCCTGTGTTTGTTGATTGGAGGCAATTACTGTAAAATACTTGATTTATAACAAGGCATACTTAATAAGCAGCAAACTAAAATAAATATTCATGAATTACCTGTTGGAGTCTAGCTGTTCTTTTTGCTGAGTTGTTGCTTTCCATCTGTGTGCTCTGCACAGCCCTGGAACCTCTGGGCCTCTGGAGATGAAGGCAGCCATGCTGGGTCTTAGCTGGTGGAAGTTTTGGGCTGAAGAAGGAGGGGGACAGTGCAACTCTTTCTCTAGTTTGTTCATCCCAGAGGATAGAGGTGTTTTCCTGAGATTTTTCCAAGCAGCTCATTTGACTCAAAGGGGTCTGCTTGCCTGGCATAGGGCTGTAGTGCAGTAGTTAAAGTGTCATCAAAGTGTTTGTGTGGAACACGTGCACTGTGCAGCTACCACATCACTGGGGTCTGGTCTGGCTTTTGTAGTGGTGTAGGGAGGTGATGATGTAGAAATAGCAGTGCTCTTGTTTAAGTTAGGATGAGCCAATATGTTTAAGACAATATGTGGGAAATGACAAATTGCTCATTTGGGATCTATGCTCTTTGAGAATAGGACAACTCATTTAGAGTAGTTCCAAAGTTATTAAAACAAGGATGTGCTTGGTCTTCCCTAGAGATGAAGCACAGTCAGCAATATGATGAGTAACCTTTGTCTTCTGTGTTACAGAGTGGCATTCCTCTGATCCCTGCTACCATGACCACTTTATTTGGCCAGTTTGATTCACAGGAGTTTATTTTTATATAGGAGGAGTCTGTGGCGCTTGTCAAAATGAGAAAGTGATCATCAGAGTGTGGCTTGGTATTCCTGCCGCTGGAGCCTTCAGGAGCCAGCGCTCAGCCCTGCTGAAGCCAGAGGAGGAGGGCGGAGAAGCACAGCCTGATCAGGTACTGAGCCAGTCGTGGGAAGGGTTGTTTGGTGCAGAGTTATGGATGATGATTAGTTGTTAAAAGTTACATTCTGTGGAAGGGCTTGTTAGCATGTGTGGCTCAGTGGAGGCCCGGTAAGGACAGCCACATCCGTGGGCCTGGCCTGGGTGTGTGTTATGTGTCTGAGCTCTCTGACAGAGCTGAGGTGAGCATAAACAAATGCAGCACGTTTCCTGGGGTGTTTGAGTTGCACATCTGTGTGCAGTACTGCTCAGTACGTGTTTGCAAATACCATTTTCAGCTTCATGTAAGTTGTGAAGAATGGGCTAGGAATACTCTTAACAAATGCTTGAATGTTGAAGAGCACTTTGATGTCTTGAGGAAAGATTTTTCCTCAGCTTTATTCTTCGTTCTAGTAGGGAGACTTCAGTGCTAGCTTTTCATGAGCAGTATGTCATGTGGGAACTGTGGAGCACTGAGAGGTAGCATGCTGATGGGTTTGAAGACAAAACCAACTCTCAGTTTTCTTGTTATGTTTTTCTTTACTGAGATGTCTGTAACCATTCCTGGAAACTGGTATTTATTCTTGCATTCACATCTTTCAGAATGTCATACTTGAGAAGATTCAGTTAGGTTCATCTTGTATGTAGACAGAAGAGATTTTATTGTATTCAATTTGGGGTTTTTGTCTTACATAGCTGTACCTTCCAGTTTATGTGGAACTCCTGCTCTAAGGACCATGTTTTGAAAATATTTTGCATATTTTTATGTACCATTAGAGATCCTTTATGAACAGGGCCAGTACTTATGTGGGTTTGTACAATGCTTGGGATGGCAGTGGCATGCAGTTCTCTGTTAGAGGGAGCATTCTATGAAGAGGCACAATGTTTTTTCACCTCAAGTGATGCTTTCTCTCCAGAAATACCAGCCTCTTTAGCTTAGACTGTCTGAATTTATTAGTCACATTTTTGTTATTTTTTTATTTATTGACCCAGATGGAAGCAGTGAAGGTAGTTTAAAATCTGTTAAGAAAATTATTCCTAATGTTCTAGAGGTGGTTTTCAGCTCTGATTATATCTTTCCTGATGGGTTAAAAGATTTTTTTTATAGGACTCTTTTTCTATCATCCATTGTGAATACTTCACTTTTTTTTCTTGGAAAATAAAAATCAGCATTTATTTGATTGAACAACCAGCTTCCTGCTTCCCAAGGAAGAGACAGTGGCTCATTTGCCTGCAAACATCCCTCCTGTAGAGAGTCTTTGTTGGGGAGTTAGAGGAAAGCTAGCAGTTCCTAGTGAAATAGCTGTGTAGCAGGATGAAGAGGGATTATTGAAGCATTACTAGGAAATTCATGGCTGTGTGGAAGACCTTATGTACTCCACAGACGAGCTGACCTAAATTCTGCAGCCAGGCCTTACTGGTTTCTGTGTTGATGTGATGTGGCAGGCTGGATAACCTGCAGCAGATCTGGGGTTTAAAAAAAAAAAAAGGCAGAGGGAGTACAGAGAAGATTTATGTTTGAGTGGAAACACAGACAGACAAGTCTTTAAAAGTGTACTGAATCAGTCTTAAATTTTTTTTGTTGTTTTCTAGCCCACACTATTCTTAGAATTGAGTATTTTTCACATAGCCAGGATGGGTCTGTATTATAAGGATGCTCATTAGGAAAAGTAGAGATGTTGTTTACTCCTGGATGGGGAATATGTGGATGGTTTTGCTCATAAGAGGCTTGGCGTTCTGAGATAGGTTTTAGCAAAGAACAAGTGCTGAGTATCTTATCAGTAGTGAAACAGTTAACACAACTGACACTTGAACTCTTCAGGAAAATAGGATTAGTATCCACTTGACATAAATGGAATGGCTTATGCCTGAGTTTCTAGGCGATGTTTGTTTCTCAAGATTATACATTACACAAAACATGACATGAAAATCCAAATAGAAAACAAAATGCCAGGTCTGTCACAGTCAAGTTGGTCAGTCTGACCTGCATGCAGTGTTTTTGTGCTGTTACTTCTTGTAGTAGTGTTGTGACTTTGCAGTTCAGTTTCTGCTGGCACAAATGTGGTGTGAGGGCAGTTACTGCTTCCTGCCTTCTTCTGTACACATAAGCTAGACTGATGCAATGCTCTTCTTTGCTTTCACCCTTCCTGCCTGCTCACTTTGGTTACCTGGTCTTGCTGCTTCCTTCTCAGGTTCCTCTATTGGTATGGGAGGAATTTTTTTTTTGCTAGTACTGCTTATACCATGTCCTGTGCAAGGATCGGTTTATGCAGGCAGAAAAATTTTGCAATCACTAGAAGGGCTTTTGTGGTAAGATTTTTACTGGCATAGTTGGGAAGCAAGAAAAAAAATATTGGCTGATACAGTTCAATGAAAAAATTGTTAAAGTATGGCTAGGGGCTTTGCTGTGCAAGTGTTCTGGTCTGGTTACTGTGATGGAGTGAGTGTGTGTGTGTATTTATAAAACATTTCTGTCTGGAAACCTCTTTTTGTGTCAGCATAAGCTTTAAGTCTTGAATTGTTTTAGAGGAATTTCTGCAACTGCAGCATCCTGAAGTGCCAGGGGAAAGAAATAGTGATATTCTGAAACATTGCTGGCTTATTTTAGATCACATTTCACTTGATGTGCTTTTGATTTGTTTTAAGAACAACTTGTCTGTATAAGCTATTTGTTTACTATATGCACATAATAAGCAGCACTGCTGACCTTCGACTAGAAACCAGAATGACTGCTGGTCCTCACTGCCAGGAGCAGGTATGGTGAGGGGATTGGAGAACAAGGGCTGTTTGCTCTGTGTGTGTTTCAATACCAGAAGCAGTAATTAGAAGCTTATTAACTGACAAATAAATTAAATTGATTGGAATTCCCTCCAAAATGGTAAATGTTATTGCCAAGGCTACCTCAAGGCAGAAGCAATGTTTTCCTTAGTACAGATATAGATGTCATTTTGAGTAATTCTTTGCAATGAAAAGAACTTCTGTGTATCTCGCTCCAATGTTACAATTTCCATGTTGGTTTATCTTTTCTTTCTTCCTGTCCTTCCAGCAAAATTTTCAATGTTATCGTTAGAGACAGAAACTGAAAAATAACTGGAAAATAGCTGGAGAATAGCCCCACTTTAGTGGTTTTTTCACTGTTTTTGCTCTCGTGTTTCTTTGCCTAGACAGGAGACTTGTCCATTACTGATAGCAAAAGCCAGTCCTCACAGTGATGGGTCAGTGAGCTGAGCTGCTTCCAGCTTGTCCTTCTGGAGCCTGAACCCAGCCTGGCTGTGGGCGGTGGCACCGACACAGCACAGGGGAGGAAGGGGATGGCCCTGGCAGGGCTTGTCGCCAGCTTGCTCTAGCAGAGAAAAATCTGAGCAGGGTCAAAATGCAGCACTGCTCTCTTTCAGCCTTCCCTGGAGTAATGTCTTGTTGCATGGTTTTGTGTTCACAGACCTGTTCTGTACTGGATGTGTATCAAATTCAGTGGGCTGCAGTATTCTTAGCTATGTTTATGTGTTTTGATATATTATGATGTTGTTTTGAAATACCTACCTGCTCTCAGTTCTTGACTGGAATCTCAGGAGACGCCTTTTGGATAGATGGGAAGTGATTCTCAATATGTTACTCCTTCAAGCTTCATCTGTTGTCTTTGGTAGGTGATGCTGTTTTGAAGAAGGCAGCAGCATTGCAGCTCTTGTTCTCTCAGAGGTTGCGTGAACACTGGAGCACTAAATCTGTGTAGTGAGGTGCAGCATCAAACAGTAAGGTCTGTGTGTCCTTGCCCATACCCGATTTGGTTTCAGGAGAGACAAAACACTTCCAGCAACTGAGAAACCACTGGAGAGATTGGACTGGGGAAAAGCTGGTCTTTTCAACACCTTTGCAGGTTTTCCTTGTCTAGATGAGCCCAAGACAACTCGTGGTGCTGTATTTGCACAAGATGGTAAAGAGGACAATACCATAACATGTTGGTGGCATTATTGCCTTGCACCTCAGATAGTAAAGATGGGGGAAGAGAGAGAGATTTGCAAGGGAAAAAATGAACAAACAGCTCTTTGTTGCTCAATTATTTTAGTGCTTCTGTGGTTTAGCTGTTATATTGTGTTACTCTGTCCACAGCTTTTTATGGGCCTCTTTTAGAAAAATTATAAATTTACATAAATAATACGTTTCTCTAGTTCTATTTATTATTCCAAGTGCTAGAATATGCTTGCAATTATAACATTCCACTGCCTTTGGTGATGGGATGTATAAAATCTGGCCTTTCTTGCTGAGCAATGAGCTCTCAAACTTTCTGCTTATCTGACTGCATTTCATGAAGTAGGTTTTGCTCAGTGTATTACTGGGAACATGGAAAAGTCTTCTATGCATAATTATAATTGTTTTGATCAATAAAGCATCAGTCTCTTTTCCATTCCATTAACCCTTACATTCTGCAGGAGCTGGGCAAAAAAAGTGATTTTTTTTATCTGCTCATAAATTGTATCTACTACTTTGTACTACTACTAAGGTAAAATGTTTTTCCAGGAAGAGTGCAAAACAATTTTCATGAGCAGTTCAAGTAATTATTTAAGGAATATAATGATTGTTAACATTACTGATATTTGAAACATTGGGAGAAAAACAATTCCATGAAAATAATTTTTTGAGAAAGGAAAACACCATACAGCCCCTTCCCCCTGGCCCCACCATGTGCTGTTCTAAAGTTCTGTGGTAGTTAAGGGGAGCACTTAAACTGCCCAGGTTTGGGTTTGGTTTGTTTTTTCCAGTCTTTACTATGGAGGAAGCATTGTAGTTTAAGGCTTTAGAGGCAGAGCTCAAGTGCCACTCCACTATTTCCCCCCAGAACCCCACCAGATTGTTGCTTGTACCAGAGCTGCACTCTGGTGTCCAGCTGTCTGGTTTGCAGCTGCATCTGGCAGTCCCACATGCTTTGCCTTTTTGGCAGGTCGTGTGTTTTGGTGACTTGCTGCCTGCCGTGACACCAGGCTGAGATGCTGGTAGTGCTGCCAAAGGCTGGGAGCAGCAGACATCCCTGTGCCATGGGGGTGAGATGGGGAGGACTGGAAATAGGGGTGCTGCACGGGTTTTTCTTTAGATGCAAGAAGCGGTGGGCTGTGATAGAACCAGAGAACCACCTCTGAAGTCACCACCTTTTGGCTGAAGGCTGATGGCCGTTTTGTCCTAAGTCTCTGTGCTCTCTAGAGTCCTTGGGCAGTCACTGATTGGTGGTGACTTGCAGTCAAGTTCACAGCAATACCAGTTTTTCCTTTTCAGCTTGGGGAATGGGATGGGAAGCTGCAGGTAACCTGTGCAGGATCTGGGTGAGTATTTGTGAAGACAGATGTGGGTGGTGACGGAGCTGGGAGGTATCAGAAGGGAGAACACGGAACGTAAAGTGCAGCTAATTTTGCAGGAGTGTATTGGCCCACTCTTCTGGATTGGGCTCTCCTGGTATGTGTATTTAAACTGAGACAATCTGAAATTACTGGCTGTCAACTTGTTAAAATAATCAGGTTGCCAAGAGCTCTATCATTTTGTTAAGCTTCATTTCAGATTTATTGAATATTTTTTCACCTTTAATGGAACTAATCCAGGGGATGCAAATGTGAGGTTTAGCACACTAGTTCCACTCCCTGCAGTTCATTTGAATTTTCTTTTCATTTGCTTTTGCACCCCTGCCCTTGTCTCAACCAGGGTTCAGTCTGAAGGCAGCAACTAAGAAACTATTCCCTTCACTGAGAGGGTATGTCTAGGTTGTAGGAGATGGGAAAATGAGAATTGGAGCTCTCATCCATAAACATTAAACAAAGCTTATTTCAACAGCCTCTTCTCTCTTTGTTAGAATAGTTGGAAGTATGCCAACCTAAAAAGCCCCAAACCTGCTTTGATTTAACTTTCACCTCGGTCTTTGTGTCATATCCTAAGGAGGGGCAAAGCTACTTCTGTTCTCCTTGTGTGTTGGATAGCACTTTGATACAGTGGTGGGGGAATTTGGGTGGGTTTTTTGCAGTGCTATTGAGTTTCTTTTCCTTCTGTGGGTTGTTCAAATAGCTGTGCTACTGGGAAAACAAACACTTAAAATTGAAAAATATGATGAGGCAAGGGCTGTCAAGTACTATGCATCAATTTTGTACTTTGCATGCTGAGGTCCTGACCTACTTGAGGTCTCTAGGTACTTTTGCAGTGTAAGTGTTTAGCAATGATAAACTGCAATGTCTGGCAGAGGGATTTGGTGTGCAAGGACACCTGAAAAAACAACCTTTAATCCTTTCCCTGAAATGAGCTGATTTCCAGGTTTCTGTTTTTTCAGAGAGGTTGGACAGGGTGCTTTCATTCAGTGTGTGCTGGCATGATATTCAGTGGTCAGCACCTTGTTTTAATAGTTGTCAACAAAATAATATTGATAGAGCTGACTTACCAGACTTTTTTTCCCTGCATGTGTGCCACGTTAATTCTTTGAAGGTATTTTTTTTTCTCATAAGTAATCAATATACCAGGAAAAGCCCTGTTCACCAATAACATCTGAAAACAGTAAAAAGAGCAGAAGACCAGAAAGTCCCCAGATATTCCTAAACAGCAACAAAAAAATTAGCTGTGATGTGGTCAAGGGAGATCTGCTTGTAGCCAAGAGCACTTGCTAAGAGGGAGACAGATTATGAGAGCCCACCATTTATCTTGGATTTTTGAATGAGGGAAAATGTAATTGTGTTCTCTAAATTAAGTGCAGTAGTTATGTTATGTGTTGTTCCTTATGGTATTAAATGGCTTGTTAATATTAGTAGTTTCACAGCTTATCACAAAAGGCCTTGGTGTTTATTCCTGGTTTTCTAGATAGTCTGATTACAGATGATGGAACTAGACAAGCTAAAGGGCCATGGCATTTTAGAAAGTGGTTCTCTAAATTAATATCTCAAGGACTTCTTAGAGTTAGAGGTGTCCCCAAGATAAGCTATTACTGATCTGAGGACACAGATAAGAGTGTTTCTTGCTTATTAAATGCCCCAAACGTGAGTAGATGTGTGTATGGTTAAAAGGTTTTGTGGATCAGCATTGGCTGAAAATTTTTCTGAAGTTTGCGTGGGTTAAACAGTGTTACTGATGTTTCTTGACACCTTTTCTGCAATGTCATCTACCCCACTAACAGCATATTTAGGGGATGGGCTTGTTTCCATTCTGCACAATCAGAGTACGCATAAGGAATGTGCATCTTGTTTTCATAGCAGTCATAGACCAGTCCTCAGGAGCTGACTCACTGCTATTTTGTAAGCAGGGTTTGCCTTCCTTTTATGCGGTTCTGCATTTTTCCATTTCACAGCCCACGGTAATTTAGCTCTTAAGTGCGCTGGTGTTAAAAAGCCTGCTTCCTGGGGCAGCTCTTGTCTCTATGGATGTGATGTGTACTTCGCCTAATATGATACTAACAAAAGTCATTTTTGATTATTTCACTTTTTTCTATTGGGTCTTAATCACGTTATGTTACAAAGGCGCTTCCCCTGCAGCTAACATGCATGATCATTAACAGACAAGTATTAATGATTTGGGGGGAATTGTATTTGGTCTGTTAGTTATTGTTACACGGTCACACTTGTAGGGGCTTGTTTTCAAATTTTTCTGCACAATGCTTTACTTTCTTGAGTTTCAGATTAATTGCCTTGTTCTGCTTGCATTTAACTGAGTTTTGCTATTGGGATGTTGTGGTAGGGTGGGACTGGTAAAAATGGGCCACTGGAAAGATATAGAATGAATGCCATGGCTCCCTATAATTTGAGCATTCAAGTTAGATTTTCTAGTGTGTAGCATACCTTGAATAACACTGGATTCCATTATTGACTTCCAAAATCACTTAAACTCACTCTCACACCTTAGTAACATTTTATTCATGGCAAGTCAGGTATTTTCTTGTGACTTTTTATTATTTGTTTTACTTGGCTCAGTTATTTTTTTCCATCTGGCATTTTTGGAGGAAGTAAACTGCCAGAAATCTTCAGTGCTGTCATGATTTTTATTTTTTAATGAAAAGCTTCTCTGAAAATATCTGTGCAACAATGTGTAAATCAAACTTTTCCCAAAGTACTGCTACCTTTGTAAATTTTTTTATAGCTTCCCTAGGTAAAAATGGGAATATCAGATTGTTTTAATTGATGTTTTTGCAAAACTTGTGTGGCTGGAAAACTGACAGTAGTCATGTGAATTTCATATTACTTCTGCATGATTGAAATCAACATCAGCACTCTGGGCTGCTACTAGAAATACTTCCAGAAAAGCCATACAGGAGAGACTAAGGGAGATAACCCAGCAGAGACTTTTTTTCCTTTTCCTCATATTCTGTGGTAGCTCCAAGGCTGAGCATAGTAAAAGGGAAAGATGTAAGCTATTCTTTGGGAAAAAGGATGAAGTGTTGCTGGTTTGCCTGGTAGTAGCCAGGAGGCTGCGGAGAGGGGAGAAACAATAGGAAGCTTTTTGTTTCCTGGGTGGAGTTTCGCATTTGACACTGGTAAGTGGGAGCCTGATCTGAAGGCATCGGGCGGGTAGAAGGGCAGCACCTTCCCTGGGAGCTGCTGGACTTCAGCCTGGGTGTTCCTGCAGGAGACTCCACCCTCTCCTTCTATCTCTTTCTGGTACGTTTTCTAAGCCTTGATGTCGTCTTCTTACTGCTGGCAAAAAGTTACACGTGTGGGAGAGATGCAAATGTGTTGTAGTGTTCTGATATAATTTTAGCACAGGAAAAGAGCAAGCTCTGTACATAGGTATCACTAACTGAGCTGCAGTCTTGCAGCTCAGTTTATTTAGTAGAGCTGTCAAACTTTGAAAAGTGATTTGCATGGATGTGGGGTGTAGGATCAAGTTCATAATTTTGTAAACTTAAAAAGTAGCTTCTATCAATCCACAGTTCTCTAAATTCCTTCACAGACAGTAGAAACTGAATGAGTACAGAAGAATTGTATAATTCCATGACATGATAATTGAGGATTTCTGATTATGTGAATCCTCTTATTATTTACAGTGTATACTGTTGCTGGAAGAATACTGGCTTTGCAGTGAATAACTGAGGTGGACTTTAGTGGACTTTGTCTTCTCTTGTTTCTCTCACTGTAAAATTCTAAGTACTGTTTTACCTTTTCTCATTTTTTCTTAGTGGCTTGAGGTTTTTTTGGTAGGGGGGTGTGGAATTTTTCTTTACAGGTATAATGAGGGCTTGATGATCTTGTGGGAGAGGAATGAATCTACTAAAATCCTTTCTCATACGTACAGGGTTAAGTAGTGTTCCAGTGGAATTGCAGTCTCCCCATAACAGTTTAGACTTTGGTAAAGCAAGTGGATGAGTCATTGCACGGATTTGATGGCTGAAAAGATTGATTAATAATTAATTTAAAAACAAGATGCCCTTTCCTCTGTGTCCTAGCTTTCAGCCATTCAAAAGTTCATCAGATTCCCACATGTAGTTTAACATTTGAGTACTAGGGACGTGTTTACTTTGATGTCTTTCCCTGAACTGCAAATGTTGCTTTGTCTTTGCTTTTGCTCACACATTATTTATAGAGATATAAATGTCAAATTTGATTCAAGTGTTCTGATGAGGTTACTGCACTTAGAAGGAGCCAAATGTTCCCATTTGGTGTGCTAGGGTTATACTTGCCTCATGACCTTTTTGAGATACACTGGTATACCAGCTGCTTCATGGGTAATGGCATTCCTGATTTTCAGGAATTCTCGCATACAGGTTCTTTGCTTTTCTTCAGTAGACATTTGTCAGTCAAAGATTTGTATTTCTGCAGGTTTGCATTTGAGCTGGGTGTCTAATGGGAAACCCTGGGTCCAGGGTGCTTTCTGCCTTTATGCTGGGATAGTGGTGAAAGTGAAGAGTGCTGCTGACTGCAGTGTAACCCTGAAAGGATGACTTAAAACGAGCCCTTTGAATTCTGTTAAATTAGCACAAATAATGTCTATTTGAGGGGGGTTCAACAGCAGTAGGTCAAAGATGTGGAGTCAATCAAAACCAATCCATGAAAGGCACAGAAGCTTCAGCAACCTTTTGGAATCCTATAAAGGTGAATTGATACCCTCCTGAGTGCTCCTGTCTGGGACAGGTCTTTGATACAAGATAGGTCTTGTGACTGATGTTAGAAGAGGTAATAACCTGTGTTTTGTCTTTTTGGTTATTTAAAAGCATGCTATGTGCAATCCTGGGCAATTTAGGTACTGAATCTTGAATATTTAGTGCATGGTGAATGTACATCAAGACATCTGTTTGCTGACAGTGTACAAAAAGCCACTGTTGAAACTTTCATTTTTACTTATTTATAAGAGTGGAAGGTGAATGAAAGTGTGTAATAATCTTACCTTGAGCTGTTGCTATCATTCATAATTTAAACCTGAAATGCTTCACATTTTCAGTGTAATGATAATGATTAAATTCTGAACTATCACTTGGCTGTAGTCTTCTATATGATCAGGCTTCTATAAAAAGAAAAAAGCTGCCAGATATTTGGTACCAAGATGTGGCTACAACCTCCTGGCGTTGGTGTTTGTGACATTGCATGCTGTCAGATACGTAAGGTACAGCAGCTGACACCTTGCACTTTGCAAAGCCTCAGTCTTGAAGATTTGTATACATTTTCCAGCCTGCAGATAATGAAATACTTTGGCCTCCTTTAACTGTGAACATTATTTTACTGTAGTCAAAAGTTAAGATTTAGTTGCACTGCTTTATAAATGCTGTGTAATAGGTATTGCATACTGCAGAGTTACTATGAGTAGGGATTTTGGCCTTTGCAAGGATAGCATTGGAGTTAGACTTCAGGAAGTTTTGTAAAAAGAGCTTGTTTCTTGACCTTTGTGATAAAACCACCATGTGCCTGTGCACAGAATATGGAAGGAGGAAGCTCTCCCTCCCACTGCCTCTTTAATTTGTGTTAAAAGCACTGAAAGTAGGAAATGTGGAGATGAGATTTTAGCTGCAGGGAAGTATATGTAATCTGATTTATAAAACTAGACCTTCTTGAATGCTTGTTTTACTCCAGCAAAACCTCCTTTGGTAGATGCCATGTGCAGGATTGAGTGGGTGTTCACCTGCTGGTTTGTCAAGAGAGAAGGACAGCAGTTTGTTCTTGAGGGGTGCTGGGAAGAAGTGGATGATTTCACAGCCTGAAGTATATAAAACTTGCTCCGGTGTCAGTATGGGCAGTGGAATTTGACAAGAAGTGGGAGGGGAGAAATGTGTGTGTGACTAGAGTGATACTTTGCATTCTGGAAGGAAGAAGCAGGGTCTGGAATTTATGGTTTGACATTTTTGAATGTGGGAAAGAAGCCAAAGGAAGCTAGTGGGTGTTGGGACATGACTGATTTGCTCCAGTTTACAAAGTAGGTGTGGACAGCAGAAATCAGAAGGACAGCAAGAAATCACCTGGTTTTTTTTAACTGAAGGGGCAAAAAACTGCCAATGGAGTGGTCACCCAAGGCACCCTGAGCTGCCCTGGGTCCTGATGCTGGAGCCTGGCAGTGCAGCTGTTCTCAACTTGTTCACAACTTGAGAGCCACTTTGCTCTGCATTACTGCCATTGGGAGCATCCTAAGGCAGAGAAGTCCCTGAAGAGAAGTAGTTGCAGTTACATTAGCTTTTTCTCTGGGATCACTGTGGGACCCCTGGATGGGTGAGACATGGGTCAGAGATGGATTGGTGTTTCCTCCAGGCCTTATCAGATTTGCCTGCAGAGAGAGATTTGTGAGTTGAGCAATGGTGCTGTAAGAGGATTCCAAGGCAGAGTGGGTGAATCTGGCTACTGGAACTTGCCCTAAGGAGCCAGACTCAGCAGGGCAGCATGCCCGAGTGCCTTGATCCAGAGCCTGTGAAGCGGGAGTTAACGTACACAAAGTATGTGGCTGGGCAATCCTTGTGCATTACCTTTGGTAACTTTTGTAAGGTATCTCCTGTTAATTACCTCGCTGTTGAATATGTGAAAAGTAAGATTATGGGTTTTTTTTCTTTCTATTAAGCTGAACTAGAAATAGTCCCTATGGGTTTTGAGGCTTGGACACAAGAACATTACTTATCATGTGGTGTCACATCAGCTGTAATCCTCAGACAGTAAGGCTGCTGGATTTCCCGACACTTGCCTTTCTCCTAGTCTGTCACAATTCTTCCACCATTCAGACTGGTGTTTCTTGTATGTTTGGGTTACGGGGGTAACAAAGCTTGTGAAACATGGCAGTCTGTGAAAAATAGGTCTGTAATGGTCCTTCTGCTTTTCCACTGGGATAATTTTTCACATGTACGTTTGCATTAATAACAGTTGGCTTCTAGTTAATAAATACAGTGCCCTGTGAAATTAATGGGTTATTAGGGTTGGATGGGTTCCTACGGTGCCCTTAGTGCTGCAGCTTTCACTAGCTAGCTGTGCCTTTGCTTGTGTGCACAGCGAAGTTGTTTACATGTTAGGAATATGCTAGAGGCAAGGAGAAAGGAACAGCTTTAATGTGCTGCAGCTTAGATGCTCTGTGGGGGAGGCCTCAGAATTGTTCATAACAGGATCAAATGTCAATCAATGTTTCAAGAAGAATAAAGTTACTGTTTATGAGAAAATTAAAGAATAGTATATTACATGCTTTTCCTCCATCTATTTTTGACCTTGTCTAGGAAAATGTCCCTCTCCTGTGGTTCTCTTGAACCGTGTAAGAGTATCAGTGAAGCCTAGGAGGAGCATCTGTGCAGACCTCTCCTTTTGGCTCCAGCCACCCCTTTTGGCTGCCTTTGGTAAGGAAACAAGTAATATGCCAGCCAGCTTCTTTCAGCTCTTGCATGAAAAGCCTGGTGATCATGTTGCTGAGGATGCTGCTGGAACATTGTGGTTACTATTAAATTGTTTTTACAGGCACATCTGGGGATTTACTGCTCTATAGAGTAAGAAAACAGTTACTCTGACATCAAGCCATGAATATGAGAAAATGGCTTCTCTCTCATTGCAAGGGAGGAGAGAGAGAAGTGGAGAAGAAAACAGCTGAAAACCTCCTCCTCTCCCTCCAGAGCTATTTTTGCCAGTGACAGAGAATGGTGGGATGAGCAAAGCTGATCTATATCTGCAGCAGGCTGTGGCTCTGATTTGAAGATGTATCCCCAGGAAAAAACAATGAGAACTTAGCTGTGGGGGAGGGAGCATCCGAAGTCAAAGCACTTCTCTGCTGGTTCTGCACCTGCAGTTTCTGTTCCAAGCTGCTTTGCATTGTAGGCAGGTGATGCTTAAAATTTGTCAAGAAGGGGCTGTCACATTTTGTCTTAGATTATGCCCCATGTGTCAAGCTGTTAGGGCAGCAGGCTAGGGTTTGGAAGAGCAGCTGGGGAATGCAGCTTGGAGGGAAAAGGTAGGGATGGGGAGGGAAGAGCTGGAGAGGAATGGTGGATAATTGTGTCAGAATATAAGGCTTTTCAAGCCAAGGCTAGGTGCCTGCTAGAAATGCTTCTCTAAAACCTGGCAGATACACAGTCAGGAATTCTGTTTGCCAGAAATCAAGCTTTTCTGATGTGTAGCTTCTTGCATTCTTCTTAGAATGGTTTGGTGTTGAACCAGCATCCTGATATGTTGTGTTGTCTGGGCCTGTCTCCCAAGGGAGATATTTTGGACAGTTACTCCCAAGTAAATTCTGTGTGTCATTCTGGAGTTAAGGACTTGTCTTCACATGCCATTAGGAAATCATTCAAGTCAGCTGAGGGTGTGAATTTAAAGTGAATTGCTTCAACTGTTCTACATCTTTGAGGTAAAATAATTGAGAGTCACGCTGATTCTGAAGAAGAGCATCTGAAGAAGATCTCAAAGAGTTTAATCAAATCAGTTTTTTCATTTGCATGATTTTTGTCTTAAGAATTAATCCAAAGTGCCTTATGCAGACAAAGCCTCAAAGTGGATTATATTACATAGGAAGGCTCTTCTTGAGGATTTGGGAGGGTTTATGTGGATGTAGATGTATTACTAGTCAGGAATAGCACCTGTATTTTGAAGTCACCTTGTACTTTCATCTGAATTCATTTTTCAACCTTCTGGCTCTGCTACCCTTAAGCAGAAATTATGAGAGTATGTGAACTGCCTTTAGTCTTTGCAATAGACCTGCTGCTAATGGCATCCTTAAAGCTGTCACTAACCATGTAATGACTGAAAATTTCAGTAGAAACTTCTAGCTCACATATTTAATCTTTTATAATGAGTGGAATGCACTTTAGTGGATAAAGTTGATGATTTCTTCTGAGATTTTTCTAAGCTGATGGAAGGAGGGTGAAGGAAGTTAGAGGAGTACAAGCCCTCTGAGCAAATCTTGGACTTCCACCCCAAACTGAAATTCTTCCCATCCCATGCCAAGTTTTTTTTCAGATGCGTGTATGAAGCATGAACCTTTAGCAAAATCTGGGTAGTAGAAAAAGGCTGAATGTTCTGTTATCTGAGGCTTTTGGTGACCTGCATAGTTGTGTTACCTCAAGCCTAAGAGGAAGGGACAGAGGAATCTGGCACAGGGATTGTGCACTTCGGACTGAACTGTCTGTGCAGACTGGCACTTTTGAATATTTGCTGCCTAATTCAGGAAGAATTTGTTGGAGAAGTTACAGACAGAACTTTCAATTTTGCATTTTAATGTATTGGTACAGTCTTTTTTTCTTCTTTGCTTCTCTTCCTTTTTAATAAGAAGAGGAATGTCTGAATTACTGTCGGTATTTTTCCTTAGTGATTTTCAGTTGTGCAAAATAAGTTGCAGTGGCTGATGTACAGCAAGAACACATAATATTGCCTTTTCAGTTACTGAATTTAGACTTGTGAAACATAGGAAGGAATTTCTAATTTAACTAAATTCATGCAAGTATGTGTTTCAGCAGCCATGTGAGATGAGGTGCAAGGGTCCATCATGTATATTGAACTGCAGAATTCCATCTGTAGACTGCTACTGCCTGCTTCTAGAACATATAACAGATCGCTGTGTGTGGATAGTTAGCATATTATTTATTAAGGTTGTGAAAATTGAAGGTTCTGAATGTTTTTCTTACTGTTGGGGCAATCATAAAGTCAAGTATTGTCATTTTCTTGCTGAATACTTTTATTGCCCTGTGAAAGACTTGGTTCTAGAGACTAAGGACTGGTTCTGTATGAAGGTTTAATTGACAGGATGGGCAAATCCAGGTAGAGCACAGATGCCTTCTCCTTGGGCAGCTGAGGGATGTTGTGTCCTCGCTCCGAGTGCACATGCTTTGCAGTGCCTTTCTTGGCTGAGGAGCAGTGCAGTTTCTGTGGCAGTGTCCCACTGGGAGCAGACTGAGGTCAGTTCATTTTGCCTTGTTCATCAGACAAGTGGTTCATCAGACAAGGTGGCTGGGCTGTGCAGAAGCTGTTAACCTGAGTGAGGGTCAGGCTGATGGTTGGAGTCTGAATTTGTACGTTGTCCAGTCTGGTTGACTTACCAAATTGGTTACTTGGTAAATACCTCATCTTTACAGTCAAGGACTAGATTTTGAGGTGCTTTTTAGAGATGTCTGAAATGGCTGATCAGCAAATGTTAGGCTTGTTTCCCTTTGTACACTCTGTTTAGTTCTGTTTTGTTGCCCCGGAGTGCTGAACATCCTGTTGGCATCATGGAAAGATGTTCAGTGCCGTGGAAATTTAGCCCACTGCAGGTCAATTCTTGTTTCAGGTCTTCAGCTGACAAAGCTACTGTGGACTTTGTTATCACATAGCTAGAAGTTGGTTGGTTGCCATGGGACCATCGAGTGTGACCCATTTAGGTAAAGGATAGGCAATCAGCAAACAGCCCCAAAGAAATTGCACTTAATGCTTCAGAAGAGCATATTTGTCATCACAGAGAACGGAGTGTCATTGTAGAAAAAAAAAAAAAAAGTGAGTGAAAAACAGATCTTTGTAAGAAGATACTACTAAGTAGTCCAAAATCTGAAATTCTGGTTTAAAGAAAGAAGATATCTACACTAACAGCCCTCTGGTTTCAGGACACATCTAGAAATTGAAAAGGAAAGCTAGTAATTAAGGGGAAAGTGGATATATGAAGTTAGAAGTTGAGGAAGTAAGTTAAAGAATTAACTGACTATTTTCTACCGCTTAACTATGTTAGAAATAATTCAAATTACTAGACAGAGATAATAAAGTAGCTCATGCAAAAAAAGTAGAAATATTTGTTAATACTCTTCCATATTTGGGAAAGTATAGAATGTGATACCATCAGAGCAATTCCAACAGAGAATTAAGTCTGATTTAATAAATTAAGATTTCTTCTGGGGAAGAAATCTTAATTCTGCTGCAAGATCAGCAGTGCTGTGACTTGATCTAAAGCCCTTGCTGTAGGCTTGCAGACAGTTTCAATAACTGTTGGTATTGGGGGTCTTAAAACCAACTGTGCCAGAATAGACAAGGAAAGAGTGGGAGACTGACTTAATCATAATCCAGCTAGCTTGAAATTAATAGTCACCAAAATACTGAAACAAATTAAAGCAACCAGGACTCTGAGATGTGTGTCTTCAAAGGCATCTGATGCAAGGGAGATGGAGACAGTTCAATCCATTATGGTCCTCTGCTATTCCCTAGCTCCTTCCAAGTCCTGTCTCTTGCTCCCTCTCCCAGCAGCAGCTGAGGTAGTCAGTGAGGACTGCTGTGCCCCTCTGGGACTCCTGTCCTGACACGTTACTGCTCTGTGATATTGCAAAAGTAAATGAATTAAGAACTGACTAACGGATGTTTGGAAGTTAGTCACTTGTGGTGAATCATTGTCAAATGGGAATGCTTCTAGAAATCTTGTTTTAAGGATTGAGGTGAGGGCATATTCCATTGAACCTTTTCATCAAGTAGCTAGAGACAAGGGCAGGATCTGTACTGATAGAATTGGCAGGCTGTATCACAGTAGGCAATGTGGTAAACAAGGACAAAGCAGCTTGGACACCGGAATTCGCACAGCCTGGTGAGCTGTAACAATCAAAGGTGCAATTTAATATAATCTGTAATATCGTGGGGCCTGCAGGTGTTGTACTTCAGTGTAGTGACAGAATAGGAACTTGAGGAGAAGACTGCTTGGGGGTACAGTGAGTCAACAACTGGACATGACTGCTGTCTTGCAGGGCAGCAAAGGAATGTAACTTTGGGTGTAGGAGGGGCAGTGGGAGAAGGAAGGTGAATGTGTACAGTTCTGAGATCAAGAGGAGCCTGTTGAAAATGGGAGTGAGTTCACATAAGTCAGAGGAGATATTTGAAGGCTGACTGGTGTTCCACAAGGTGAGCCTGAAAGGCTCATTCTGTTGCTGTGTTTGTTGTTTCTTGATAGATAAGTGGAGGGACTTAATAATTGGTGGGAAACACCTTCTGAGGGAGAGCACGCTGGAGGCTAAAATGCAAACAGAAACTGGCATGACACAGAACTGATGGCTGGGAGCTGCAATCAGGCAAATGGAAATAAGTGCATTTGTAATAGTGAGAGAGCATAAGTGCTAGAACAAATAAATAACAGAGGAAAGTGGTGAACTCCACCCAAAATGTTCCCAGGGCTGAAAGATTTTTCTGAAAGTGTCCTCTGTGCTAAATACAGGAATTATTGAGAGTAGTAGTACGTGATGTCAAACTGACTTCAGTAAGTCATAGATGGGATTATACAAACCTGCAAATCCAAATGTTCTTCACATGTGCTGCATAGTTGAGCTGGCCTCTCTGCGAGAAAGAGTGTGTTTGTAGATATATATAGCATATGTGTGTGTGTGTGCTTCAGGAGAGGCATATACATGGGTGGTGCCTCTTGGCGGAGATACGTAGCTCCTTTGTTAAATATTTCAAGAGCAACTGAAGAAACTGGAATCCACAAGTGGTGACCAAGAGTTTCCGAACCATGCATATGGTTCTTTATAGACTCAAACTGGGAAACATGAGTGCATTTCCACTCTGCTTATACTAGGAAATAATTGCTGTCTGCAGGGCAGACTGACTGGGGTGTAATGCTGTCTGAACTCTTCTCTCTCCGGAACTGACCTTTCTTGTGTATAACCATTTTGGAATCTTTGTGCTGCTCTTCTCTTGCAAAGCAGTAGCTTAGATCTTTCTGTTCCTCTTCTTCAAGGTGCATCTAAAGGAGTGTTGAGGAAAAGTAGAACGGGATGGAGTAAGTGTGGCAGCAGGCTCACGAGCAATGAGTTTATGGGTGATGTTTGGGCAGGAGGGTTGGATGTGGGGGTTTTTTTGGTTCTTTTTTAAAGTGGACAGTTAATTTCTGAAACTCACTGCTACATGATACCATTACAGATAAGAACTGATAGGCTTCTAGGAAGGATTAGACACCCAGGAAGTTATTTATTTAGTTTCGCATAAATCTATATTATTCTGTTCTGGGCTTATAAAACAGTTCGTAACAGGGGGGTCTAATGTGGTGGACTGATTATTGTATAGCTGTTTACTAGGAAACTTCTTTTGCTCTATCTGTTTCTAGCTACTTTCACAATAGGAACTGGTGATTCAGAGTTCTGTTTCTAAATTTAATATGAGAAGGAGCATAATTCAGGCTGAAGGAACACTGAGGGTGTGTGTATGAAGGGGAGGTGGTGATAAAGGGAGAACGCACCCTGTGTGCTAAAATGTGTCATTGTGCCTCTGATTGCAGGGCATACATGCTGATACACAAACAGAATATGCGTGGATCAGAATAGCAAACTGCTTTTTGAACACTCAGCTTTTCAGTGATGATACTGGTACAGTATTTCTCTGTTAAAGTAATTGATCTGCAGGGAAAATGAAGCATCTTTGAGGATTGATACAATCAGAAGTGGAGAGAGAAATAGAGCAAGGAGATTTAAGTTCTGGAAAGAAGGTTTAGCTGTGTTTTTGTCAGGCAAAAGTCTTCCATTTCCTTTGTAATTACCTCTTTACACTTGTTTTGGAGTAAGCTTCTCTCTGTTCTTAAATGGAGAGTTACAAATGCTGTAATTTTCATTACTTTTTTTCTTTTCCCCTTTTTCCTCTTCCCAAGGTTACATGTAGGTGAGACAGGCACACCCAGAACTTCATTTGGTGTGACAGTTGCATCTGGTAAATACAAGTGGACAGAAAGTATTGATGGGAAGGTGCAGGTACAGGCATAATGACTGTGAGGGTTGTTTCACTGTTGCTTCCCTTTCATGGTTTCCAAGCCCTGGGGCAGCTGCTCAAGCACTGTTAGCAGTGCATGCCTCAGTGTGCTCTTGAGATGTCTCGTGAAGAGCAGAGAGCTCCTCTGTGTTTGTCACTGTGTCCGCACAGAAACACATGTACATGATCAAAGAAGGAAGGTCAGCTCTGCATGGGTCTTACAACCCACGTCTGTTCACCACCAAAGTCTTGGTGGAAAGCAATCTTCAGGATTATAGAACAAGAACATGTGAAAAATGGTGATGTAGTTAGTTTTAAAGCCTTGAGCAGGTTCAAAAGATGAAGCATTTTAGCATTGCTATCCTTGTAGATGGGAATGTTATTTTGTTGTCATGCCATGTGTGGCCCAATGATGGGGACCAGTGAGCAGACTGTCTTTGAAGCTCTTTGCAAGGATAAAAAGAACACATCAGTCCTACCTCTACAGGCTGCCTTTCTAGCTTAATGTAGCACTAATCTGGCAAAGAATCAAGGATACTGGACTGAACACACGATATTGAAGTCATAGATGCTATGAATTGGCTCTTAAGAGCTGCATCAAGAAACACACTGAATTTTGATATTTTGTGGCTTTTTTATGACTGCCATATTTTTCCCTGCATGCAGTCATTCCAGCACAAGTAAAATTCTTTGTTGTAGAAAAGCTAAATATTTTTGAATGCTGAGTCTGAAACACAGATGATATACTGCAGCAAAAGACTCTCATGGGATGTTTTTACGAGATGGCTTTTATTTGTTAAATGAGTTTTCAGTAGTTCTTCAGTACATGCTATTGTATTGTTTGTGTGATGTCTTACAGTGTCACTGGTCTGATCTGGACTGTGATGACTGAATAAATTGCATCATTTGCTGACTGTGGAAAGATGGCTTGATCTGTAAGACACATTTGTGTATATGTGCATTTTGTAATGTAATTGTAATGATAAATTAAAGATGTTCAGTTAATGCCAAATACAAGCTGTGTTCATAATTCTTGCTGTTCTTGTCTACCCACAGGAGTTCCAAGAGTCACAGGGGATCATAGAGGAAACTGAAGCTGCTTTTTTACTTTAAGGGGGGGAAGGTAATGAAATAAGTTATGTTGTCTAAGATATCTTGAAAATGGAGACTTTTAAGTGGTCTTTGGGCTTCTACCAAGGAGCATGCTGCTGGCATTTAGGTTTTGTGCATTAGAGGAAATAAAACACTAGAAATCCCTTGGCTTTCATCTACAGAGGAATAGCTACATTTTGCTTCTGTGTTTTGGCCATGCTGGGTTTTGGCACGGTTATGGTAATTTATGATTTTATGTCCTGTGGGTTTTCAGTGACTTAGAATTACTAAGAAGTAGTTTGCCTGGAAGTGGTTGGTGAGATGGTGTTACAGTTGGCAGGGAGAGCCTCTCTAGGAGTTGGAGGATCAGACCCTGTAGTGTGTTGTGGCTTTAACAGTGACAGATGTCACAGAGGAGGACTGGAGAAAGCTATAGTAGCTGGCTGTGGTGTTGTGATGTGTTTGATTGTTCCTTGCTGATCCTTGCCTTGGATGATAGAGGTGTAGACCTTGTAACTGAAAAGCTCAAGTGCAAGTCTCACTGGGTAAAATTGAATATTTCATGTTAATATGATTATGCTTTTGCTCATTGCTAAAAAACTTCCACTTTTGAGTCTGTGTTACAGTGAAGATTTATTGAGATCTGTTCAAATTGCAGCTATTCACAAACAGCAACTTAGAGGCAAGAAATCATTTTACATAGCTTAATTTCAAGTGTGCCATTGTCACTTTTTTTTTTTTTGTTAACTGAAGGCCATGAAGATTCTCTAATAAATGAGTCATAATAGCATTATTGCTCTTATTTATATAACTTGAGATCTTGTAGTCCTAATCCTGATGGCCTTTACCTCCATGACTGTTTTAATTTTTGATGGGGATTTTGTTTCTGTTTTAAACCACTTCATGATTACTCATTTCATACAGTCATTTGTTTCTCCCCCCTTTAGGGGTAGAAGTAAAACTTTATTTACATCTTGTTTCTCATAATTTGACAAAGCAAGGATCAGTGAATAGGGCTGGCTTCAGCAAGTGAGTCTATGCAGAGCACTAAGAAGCACTATACCCAGACCAACTATGTGGGGAAAACTTGGCTAAACTCCCAAAGGAAGAGTTTCAGTAACTCTAATTTCAGAGAAATTATTTTATTTGTGAATTGTACACCTGCATGGAAATACCAAAATTTCCTGCAACTTTGTATCTTTCAGCAATACATTTGTTCAATCACTTTTCATAGTAGAGTTGCATGGTAAGGAATAATTCCAACACACTGCCAATACTTGAAAACTTTTTTTAGGATGACTTTACTTTGTGATTACTCCTGAGGTCAAAGTGTTACTAATGTAGAGAACAAAAGATTTATTCTCTACATATTCTCCAATTTCTACCCCACAGCAGAATCTTAAAGGTTCTTCCTTTTCATAACTGGTTAGTCTTGAAACTGTGCCTTCCTCAAACACTCTGCTGTGTTATACAGTATGAAATCTGATGCAATTCAGCTGAATTTTTGGGCCATAATCCTTTTGAAACAGGATGACACACTGTATAATGCAGTAAGCCTTTGCGATAGATTAGGGAATTGAACCTTTTATGCACTATAAATATCAAGTGCTAGCAGAGCCCAAGTCAAAAAAATAATGCTTTTTTTGTTTGTTTGTGTCAATTTGAAGAAACTGACCAAGATGCAGGAGCTGGAGATGCAAAGCACATGGAACATACAATCCAAGTATTGAGAAAGGTAGTGAGTGGCATCTGAGGCTGGGCACAATGAGACAGACAGTGTCCCTGCTGAGTCAGGAGCAGGATTGTCATAGTGCTCTGTCTCACACAGAATGCTGTAACCCAACAGGAGCTCTGCCACCTGCAGCAGAGCAGGCAGCACAATAAGCCATTAGCCATGTTTCAAAACTAGGCTGCAACAACAGTGCCTGCTTATGTGTGGTGAGCAAGGGTCCAGCTTTGGTATTGTGATCCAGGGCTTTGTCACCGTGAACGTGGACGTGGCTGTGCCCATATGCAAGAATTTAGAGCTCACAGCAGCAGTACATCACCTGCTTTTAGAGTCACCGTTTTGGATCTTACCTGCTAGGTCAGTTGGTGCTATGTGTGGATGTCCCAAGCTTTGTGCTGGGGGTAGAGAACAATACTTCATCTGGCTTCCTAAAGCAAATCTGGTCTTGGGAAATTGAAACCAGTGCAGGCTTAAAGGAATAATTTACTTACATTTTCATTAGTCCAAAGCTGCTTGGTGGTTTTATATCTAAGAGAAAGGGTTTTTCTTTCAGCCTTTGAGGAACTTGAAACTGAGACTAGAATTGCTGTTTAGTCTAAAAGGGAACAAAAACTATAACTGAGTTCTGGGCCTTGATAAAATTTTTGTTCTTTAAAATAAATATGTACTTAAGGCATGATTTGGCAGGCAGAACTCTTGGTCAAAGACAGGCTGTTACAAAACTTTATCTTAAATGGATGGTTTCAGTCTGGCCATGACAAATCCTAAACTCTTTACTGATGGCTGGTATGTAGTCATATGTGTGTTATTGCTGTACACCCACATGCACAGGCAGTTGTCCAAGTGTGTGATGAGATAACAGGAAAATATAAATAAAGCGGTTGGCTAGTTGTCCTAAAGTTCTTGAGTAGATCCTTGTGAATATAATGCCAGTCAGACTTACAAATAGGTCTGTATGGAAGATGACTTGTGTTCAGCTATGACGTGATACAGGTCACTGTGTGGGAAATTGTGGCCATTTTGTGTTTTATTTTGTGTTGAGTCAACAACCTGAAATGCAAACTAAGAGTTCAAATTATCCCTGCTGTCCCTGGTCGTTGCAGGATGTCTCCAGGCTGCCCTGTTCTGAGAAGGGTGTTTGCAGGCCCTGCCACCTGGTCACTGTGAGTGCCTGGAGATCCCTGCATGCCTGGGAGGAGAACCCTCTAGCTGTTCACTCTCTCACCACCACCGCTGCACCAAACTGGTGTTTTCTGGTGCAGTTACAAGTTAGAAACTCATTTGCTCCATTGGTCCTGCTTTGTGCGTAGGCGATGCCTAGTCCATCACACCTGCCTGTAGAAATACCACTTCTTTTTGAGATCTTGGCATGTTGGTGGAAGGGCTAGAAGGTGATTTAGAAGGGAAGGGCCCTTCTGCCAGGTCACTATGATGTAGTGCAGTGTTCTGAACTTGCCTTGCTGGTTATTCATGCTTGCACAGAATCTCCTGGGGACCTGGCTGGAGCCTGCTGAAGGATGTGAAAATTGCTTACAGCAGCAACAACAAAACCTGGTTGTTTTGTTTTCCTCCAGTTAGAAGGCACTCTG
This sequence comes from Pyrgilauda ruficollis, assembly GCF_017590135.1. NCBI lineage: Eukaryota > Metazoa > Chordata > Aves > Passeriformes > Passeridae > Pyrgilauda > Pyrgilauda ruficollis. The sequence continues at coordinate 3,973,736 of NW_024527710.1, read as the reverse complement.
CTTTTATTTCTGTAGCAGTTGGGGAGCAGCTATTGTGCTACCCTTAAGTGATGTGAAACTTGCTAAAACAAGTTCAAATGGAGAGCACCTGGGATAAGGGGAAGCTGCTCACCAAATAAAAAAGCTGCCTCTGCACTGATTTTCTGATGTTGCCATCGAAGCAGATGTTGGCTGTAAAAGTCAGACAGTGACAGGGTCCATGGGTGAAGGTGGCTGCCAGAAACTATTGCAAGTGTGTGTGTAAGCCTGGAGTAATCATGGAAAAGTCTTAAGTGCTGGAGCAGGAGTGGTATTGTCTGTAAATGGGATTGAGTAAAGCGTCTCCTTTCTGTATTTTTATTTTACTTGAAGTGTACACTCAGCTTCATTATCTATTTTAAGACAAATTTGAGTGGAAAGGAAAGCTTTGTTGTCCATCTCACTGGAAAGGTAGGTTTCAAGAGCTATTGCATTCAGAGCCTTATTTTTGAGATAGCATCATCCTCAAACCAGTGGGAAGGAGTATGGCTAAGTATATAGGAATGCTGTAATTGTAAAGGGATTTATCTGGACATAATGTTAAGCCTTCTCAAAGATTGCAGTGAATTAAAACGTTAAATTTGATTATACTTTAATCAGGCTGTTATCCCACTTTTTTAATCTTTTTCTGGAAGCCTGAGGGAGTTTGGTTTTTTGCTTTGAATGTTACAGCCACAAACATGCTTATCATTGCCTAACAAATAATCACTTTTAGATTGTGAGCCTTCAGGGGCAAGGGTTGTCTGCCCACTCCCTGCTGGAAGGCCCTCAGTGCAGAGGTTACAATTCCAGCTGGAGCATTTGAGTCAAATCATAATATAAATTTAGCAATAGTAAATATTCAAATTGGAGGTTGTATGGATCTGTTAGTGCTGGTGAGTGGCATCAAACAATACAATGGAACCTTACTGAACCTTTTTGCAGAGCTGAAATCTTGCTTGTTAGAGCAGGAATGCTGCAATCACTGGTAGGACAGCAAGTCTTGGAACATTCTTTCTGTTCTTAAGGCAATGTTTTGAATGGTGTTTTGAGAAAATAAAGCATAAAAAGGAAGGAGGTGATCTGAACTCATCAGCAAAATTTCAAAAGAGCCCCCAAAAATGTGTTGCAGAGCAATTTCTTTTTATGTCAAAGTACTGAAGTACACACCCTGAACCAAACAATTATGGGACTAGATGGACTAAGCAAATAGCTTATCTCTTACAGAAAGCAGCTTAAGTTTAGAAGAGGAAAAAGAATTATAGTAAACTTAAATAAATCCCTTTGAGGATAAATGCTTCAGCTGCAGGCATTTTTCCTGGCATGAAACCACTGGAGGTTCAGCTATTGGAAGCTTGGCAGGAATGTGGTAACATTAATAACTCATCCTTCATCTGCTGATCAAAGTTTTATTTGAGAAGTCATCGTTGTTACCCATCTGGCAGGATGTCTGAGGTGTAGAAGATCTCTGTGCTTGATAAAGAGCAGGTAGGGTTGCAGCAGGCTGTCAGCACGCTGCCTGCCCTGGGTTGGGGCAGACAACGTGCTGGGGGTGTCGGGGGCTGCTGGGCTGGTACCTCGAGTAGTTTCTGTGACATGGCTTTACAGCTGGACCTTGGCTTGAGCGAGGAAGCTTCTCCCTGGGGATAAGAGAAGCTGTGTGACATTTAAGTAGGAACAAAGTTAGACTGTTGTCCCATAAAGAGTGGAGAGACTGTGTTTGAAAATTGAAATTTGAAAATTGAGGGTGCAACCTATTTACTGAGTTGTAAACTGGCATTTTAATTTTTTCATCAAAGCAGAGTAGGTAAAAGGAAAGGTGGACTTTGAGTGTGTTTTTTCATATCCTGATTCTCAGCTGCATTTAATGCACCTTCCTACTGCTCTTGCCACAGAAAAGGTCTTGGCAGAAACAGAGGAACTCGTGTGAGTAGGAGGCTTGTGTTTACATGTAGCTTCTTGTGTCACTGGGCATTTTTTTTGTGTGTATGCATATGTGTCATTTGCTTTTGTTATTTTAAGTTTTTAATTTAAGTGTGACCTTTTCTTGTTTGCTTTTAGTTAATGGGTATAATGAAAGTGCCACTGCAGATATTTGAAAATACACTAGCTTGTATGTATGCAAATCTTTATGAAATTTCTCTTCAACTTGTAACCCAGTGAGAGTCACCGTGTTTGCAGGCTGAAGAGATGAACCAGCTAAGATAGGGAACAATTGAGCATGTTCTTTAGTTAAAGGAACTTTTTGTCTGCTCTTGGCTCTAGATCTCCATGAGGATGCTGTAAATGTTCCAGTTCAAGGTTGCTCACATGTCCATTAAAATAAAAGGAAGGAGAAAGTATTCATTGAAAATCATTTACTTCAGTTACTCAGTAAACCTGCTTCCATATGGATGGGAATGCAGTTTAGAAATTAAGTAAAATAAGACTTTAGTACTACGAGCTGAGGTACTAAGGAGAGTTCATTTTGCCCTGAAGAGGGGCTATTAAAATCTGCAGTAAACTGAACTTCAGCAACACATTTCTTTCTCTTTGGTAGGAATTCCTCCTTATTCTTTAGGTACATTTAGGGTGTGTAGTTAGAGCTACTAATATATTCTATAATAAGATTTGTATCTTTACATTCTGTGGCTTAAAATCATGATACTATCTGCTCCGTGTATGCCAGGTTCAATTTCTTACCACTTTGAAGTTGCCCTAGTTCCAGGTGAATTTGGAAGAAGGAGACAGACTGGCAGTGCATGTGGCTGTGCATCAGAGAAGAGTATTTTTCAGAGGAATTGCATGAGTTTGAGTGCTGTCTGTGTCTGAGATAAAGCAATTTCATGTAACAAGCTTTGTAGCCATGTGGACTTGTTTATGTAAAAGGAAATTTGAATCACTTGGATGTAAACCATTTTTCTGTTTTTCAGATTTCTAAACTAAAAAGGAAATAAAAGTTTGTTATTTTTTTAAGTTTTTTTTCTCTTCCAATCCTTTAAATTTATTTTTAATTGTATTGCTGGGTTGTTTTTAGTGATAAAAAGCAGCCACTAGGGACAAGAGTTACCAGATGTGCTTTTATTTTGGTGCAGCTTGCTTTTGCAACTTGATAAATTCCCAAAGTGCTCTGGTTAGTAGAAGTGCCAGATGTTTACTGTGTGTTCCTCTACTTCTGATAGTGGTCATGAAAACACAGCAGAAACCTCATGGCCTAAAAGACAGGGGAACAGAAGATTTAGAAATGCAAAAGGATTAAATATTTACACTTGAGCACAAGCAGCTGTTAGTTTATTGTATGGTGTAACTTCTGATTTCACTGTACATCCTTGCCAGTGCAGGTTAAATGTGCTTCAGTAGCTTTCAGTTGTGACTGCACTTGAGTAAAAGTGCTTGGTGTTAAACTGGGAGTCCTGCACACACAAGTTGGGCTGTCTTCAAGAGTACTGGTCTGGCTGTTTTGGGGATTCTGTGAAATGAGATACAAAGTGTCTGCTCACTGTCTTTTCTCTCTGGCTAGGTAAAACAGAAAATGCTGTTGCAGATTTGGTTACTCGGCCCTGGCGGTGTGACTTTGATCACTGGGAATGTGCTGCCTCAGATAGAAGAAGGATGAATTGGCATTGCACAAATAAGAGGGGCTGCAGCAGCAGTGTAAGGGTGGGATGGGAGTGCATGTGCCAGGGTACATCCAAGGCATGTTCTCTGCCTTTCTGTGCCGGGTCCTTGCAACTCTGCTGCAGGATGTCTGTTCTGGCAGCTGTGCCCCTGAAATTCCTGTGCATTCATGGATTGTTGCTTACAGGTATGAAGAGCATCTTAAATTGAGTATTTACCCTGCTGATGTCTCATTAGCCACCTCTTCTGGTTGCCTTGCTAGGTGGTTTGTTTTGTAACTGTAAAATCACACGTGGTTAACGGACTTCAGCTGGAACACATCTAATCCTGATCTCTGCCAGAGAGGACCACTCTCTCCAGTCTGTTTGCTTCTCCCATCTCTTCTCTGCTTCCCTTCATGGTCTCTGACCCTGCTAACCCGTGAGAAGTAAGGATGGAGCGGTGTTGCTGAATATCCAGCTTTGGGTCTCCCTGAGCTTTCTGCAGTATACTGGGCACCTGCTCTGCGCTCTGAAGCCTGGGGATAAACATCAATAAAACCTGAAGCTAGCACTTTCTGTCAAAGCAGCTCTTACAGAGCGTGCTCAGGAGTACTGCACTAGGCAAAGTGAGAAGTTATTCATTTCCTGTGCTCTGTAGACACAGAATTTGCATGCAGCAAATATGGAGCTAACTGTGTTAATAATTTTGGGGTTTTTTTGGGAGCTTTAATTGTGTAAATAATCTTTGGATGCTTTGGGGAACTACTCAGAAATGTAAAAATGGGCTCCTGTCTTGAAAGTCATCTTTAAACAGACCTTTCCGGTCATTTACAGCAAGGCAAGAATGAGGTAAGATTTGACAGTTTATTGTTAGGGAAAATAATGGCTGCTAATACTGCTTTTTAAATATCACATTGATTACAAAACCATTTGTGTAGGAGTGGTGTATGGCACTAGACCTTCAAAGAACTGGTAAACAAGGAAGATTCAGTGTAAACACTTAAATAGCAGCATCCAAAAGTAGGTTAGAGTGTTACACAACTTGAAAAAGGCCAGCTTTGAAGGGCAGCATTTTTGAAGATTTTAAAAAAAGAAAAAAGTGGTTTTTATAGATTCAATTTTTGTAAATGGTACTAATTTGACATTGATTATGTAAAGAATTTTATTTTTGTCTCCAACTTACTGAAGCCTAATATTTCTTTATGCAGTCTAAGAGAAATAAGATTTTGGTAATTTTTTGTTTTGCAAGTTACTGTCAGTGAGGTTCATGTTGTTCATAAAGATGATGCTTCCTTAACTGGAGAATGTACCAGAGATTGTATGTATTATATATATAAATATATAGACATATGTAGAGAGAGCCATTATATATCCATTTTAAGAGAAAGTCCAAAATTGTAGCTGTGCAGTTTGGGCAGGGGGATGAGGGAGCTGGGGAGATGGGTTAGATGTGGGGGATTTTGTTTGGTTGCTTTTGTTTCTCAGACAGTGAGTGTATGAGTTATTATTTAATTAAAAGCTATTGTAGAACTCTTGTTCCTTAGCTGAAATGTTTTTCTCTATAGGAAATATCCTTTCAGCTTTGTGTTCATTGCTTTTCCTTATCCAGTCATCATCCATTACAGGGTAGCCATAGAAAACTAGATCTTGCAGATTAATTTCAAATGGGTAGATTTGGTTGCTGTTAGGTATTTTGGGGAAGAAACAGTAAGTGGGAATTCTTGTTGTTCTGATTGGGTGGAAAGAAATAATGGAAATCTTTTTCTGTGCAGTTTTTAATATTAAATCTGGTTTTGATTTTCCAGAGAATAAAGCACTGATCAGGAAGTATGTGATAACATAAGCCCCATCCTGGTGTTCATGTTCTGCAATCCCTTCCATCGCTGAAGTAGCACCAAAACATTTCCTATAGTTGAGAGATACTACAAAAACACCCATGTTGTGTTTCCTGTGAAATGTTTCCTGGACTTTTCAGGCAATAGAGACACTCGGTGCACAAATCCATGCTTAGCTGAGTTTTGGGGGTTCGTTTGCTGGACGGTTGAGAGGAGGAGCTGTAATACAGTTGTACCTTCAGCTCATTTTGTAGCTTGAGTGGGTTCAGGTAGAGTAAAGCACAATAATCCCTTGTGAAATAAAGCAGCAGAGAGCCAAGTCCTTTTAGACAACCTATTAGGAGCTGCAAACCAGGCTAGGGATAGTTGTAATATTCCCACCTAGTTCAGCAGGGCACTTTCCCTCTATTACTCGATCACAAAGCCTGCTGGTAGTTAAACCTTCAGTTTGTTTTAGACTGCTCATCTCAAACTGAATAAGCAATGCAGGTATGGATGTGTCCGTATGCTCAGAATGCCTAACCTGGTTTTTAGACCTTCCTGTATGGCTTTGTGCATTATTTCACAAGGGTCTTGGGGCTCCCTATACTTGGTTCTGTGGAAAAGAAGAGGGGGAAACAAGGATAGTGCCATCTTTTTGACCTTTGCAGATTGTCCGTGGAACAATTGATACTGGCAGGGTCCTGGCTAACAGGAATCTTGTATTCTGTTCTTACCACATTATGGTCTAATAGTCTGCTTTTGTAGGATATTGCGGAAGTAGAAATGGTTGGTGGAAGGAGACAACAAAATATACAGTGAAATAAATTTAAACTTATGGTCACTTGATCAAAAACAAGCTAGCAAAGCCTTTTAGTTATGGGAAAACTTTTCTTCTCCTTAATTTCCTGTGGGAAGGGATAAAACAATTTTGCTCATGGTAGCACTTTTTAGCTAGAAATGTTGAGGTTTTTTAGGAAATTCTTTACCAGATGCAGTAACAAGGCGGATTCAAGAATCTTTTTGTTTCCTGAAACAAAGTGGACTTGTTTGGAGTCTTGGGAACCTGAGAGTAAATGAGTGTATCATGTGCTACAATTCTCCTTTTATTTGTTTGTTCTGACTTTGAATTTGCTTTAACTTTAAATATGCTTTTAAGACAGGAGGGCCAGTGAGTTACAGGACAGACAGTTGTTATCTGTAAGTACAGGAAGAAGTAGGATGTAAATAAACATTAGTGACATACCAATCTGCTGCTTCCTTTTCTGCTAACTTCTGTATTTAAGCTAGAGCAGTTTTGTAGGCAATATCCCAAATATGTCCATTTTATATTTCAGCATTTATAGTCTGAAATGTGTCAGAAATTCACCAGGCTAATCACATTCTGACCTCTTTCTATTACAGCTTTTGTTTAAGACTAATGAAATTATTAAAATTTGTTAAGAAGAATGATTTATTAAATTAGTTGCTACCCTTGCTGATTTAATGTGGACCTATGACAATGCTATTGTCATTGTTAATTTTTTTCTCTTTATATTCCAGTTTTACTGTAACTTGTATAACTGCAAAATAAACCAAGGTTTAATTCTAGAGGTCCAAATCACACTACTGCGCTACTTTCAGAACTTCAAGTTTTTCCACCTAAAATCTTAAAAGGCAGCAAGAAATAGCTGTGCTTAGAACAGTTGCATATATTTAGGCTAAAAAATTTTTGTTTGTTTTAGGAGAAAGAATGTGCCCAGTAGATAGCTAGAAGTGATAGATGGAACTAAAAGAAGTTGATACTATCTAGAATGTCATCCATGTTACAGAACTGGAGACAGGGTTTGGGAGGAAAAAAGTTATTTGCTAAAATTAAAGCCTTTATGTAGCTGTGCGGCTTTAAGGATCATATTGCAATATCTTTGAATTAAAATCTATGTTTATTAAAACTAAACAAAAATGTGCTATTTCAAAAAGGAGTCTGTCCTGACATTGCATATTGGGAATGAGAAAATTTCTCTTCAAGAACCTCACTTTCCTAGTGAGATTTCTTTTGATCTTGGGTATGTCAAAGCCCCATGTTCTGCTGACCCTCGAGGTCTGTTTGGTGCCTTGTAAGCCTGAAAAGGGCTGAAAGAAGTGCATGTTTTCACCATGAGAATTCAGGTATTTTAACCTTTCAGCTGTACAGGACTTTGTTCTTCAGTTTGACCCATCTGCTCACAGATGTTTCCTGCATTGGGCCTGTGAGTAGAGCATGCCATGACTGGTTTTGAGGGGAGACCACCTGTGGCAGGGTGTTGCAGGCTCTGCCTGCCAGACACTGACTGGCATTTGTATCTTTCTTTTTTCTTTCCTTTTTTCTTACTTCCTTACAGTGTTATCGCTGTAACGTACAATAAAACGCAGAGCCCACTTTGTCACTCTTAAAAGGAGTTGAAAATTAGCAGTGAAAATACTCTCCACTTACTCTAAGGAATATTCCAGACAGTAGGTTTCAAAAGCTTTGAATAGTTTAAATTCAAATGGAATAAAGAAAATCCAAACCCGTTACAATACTGTACAGACCTGTTGTTCTGAGTGCCTCTTAATTGTTTGATTTCTGTGTGTGTGCAGAAATATAATAAAAGTTAACTTCTATGGTTATTAGTTTAGTAAAATCAAGCACCAATACATGTTATGATGGATTTAAGAGAGAAAATATAAAATTTATTTGCCGGCTGTCAGAATGTATCTTATACTGTGTGTAGGTTTATAGTTTTTCATTTTGGTTTTTAAGACTCAGAACATGAAACATTTTGGACATGTAAGGAGGAAAATCTGTTTTCAGCTCTTGGAACTGATTTTTGCTAGCTAGAAAAAGGTCTGTCTTTTATGAGACAGTGTTAGTAATGCCACAGAGGAGTTTTTTGTCTTTTATAACTCTAATCTGCCAAAACAGGAGCTCTTCTCTGAGTATCAGTAACTTGAAAGAAAAGATGTGTTCAGAACACTGAATGTGGTACTTCTTGGTGTAAAGCTCCTATTACACCATGCTGCCGACAGCCTCACAAAGAGGATTACTCAGGCTCTGTTGGGTCTCCTAACCTTTTTGGGAATGATTTTGTGTGTGCAAGACAGAGGTCTGGTAGAGGTGATTGTTAACTTTTGCTTTTATTGTTGTTTTAAGTCTTCAGCTGGAACCACTTTGTGCTCCGTCCTTTCTTTTCCATTATTTTTGTTGTTTAGAGCAGTCATGTCTGCAGTGCCTGGGTTTCCATGCTTTATCCACGTGTTCTCATGGCAGGAGCAAAAAAATCACCTTCTTTCTGTGAAAGGAATTCTGGAGGCTGTGCCCCAAACCGCAGTGAAGTAACTTCCCATGTAATTAGCCAGTGCAAAGTTGAGAGAGAGGCTAGCCCCAGAGGAAGAGGCAGTAGCAGCTACCCCTGTTTGCTCCAGCAGTGAGCTCGTTCCTGCTTCCCATCCTGCTCTCCTGCCCCGTGCCTGGCAGAGCGTGGAGATGGAGAGTATGCCTTCTAGAGAGCTTCCTAGAAAGAAAAAAAAATCCATTCGGGGGAAAAAATCACCTCTGCTGTTGTTTTGTGGTTCTCCTGTTCTGGGCAGGTTGGGCCCTCGGAGTTAGGAGGGTCCTTTCATATCCATCTGTTCACATTAGCACAAATGGGCAGTGCTGTTCATGTTATTGTTTAAATGTCAAAGGTAGCAATTCCAGGGCAAGCAGTCATGCTGTGACTCAGTGTAGGTAAAGCACTGGAGGCATTAAAGATGGGAGTTGGTAGCTCACTTCCAAGTAAGGCACTGCGAGGCTTCGATAGCTGGGGTGTGTTACTGGTCAGTGTCCTTCAGCGCCTGCTGCAGCAGCTGCAGCCCTGGGCAGGTGTCTGGGGGCAGGCTCAGGAACGAGGTCCTCGTGGAGCTGGGAGGACTGCAAGACCTCAAAAACTTCTAATGAGGGAGGAGTATTTGACATTCATTTGTCCACTGGAAAATAAAGAAAGTGAGAGCTGGAAGATCCTTCTGCTGGTTCCCTGAGAAACTCAGCCCTAACTTTTAAGTTTTGGCAGCTGTGCCAAGAGCACCAAGATGAGTGCTGCAGTGAGATAAAGTCCTTTCCCCTCTGCCTCAACCAGATCGCAGGTTTGGTATGCAAGACTGGTAGAAGTTTTGGGAGGAGTGTGGGAGTGCAGGGGCTGGGTATCTATCTCCCTGTGTTGCAGGAGACACTTTGATCGTGAGCTCTGTGGTAGTAAAGACAAGTGCTGGCCTTTCCCACAGACCGAGATGTGGGAGCTGCTTGTACTGGTGTGGGGAAGGAGGGGTGCTAGTGCATGACTTTTACCATATAGGCAATTGCTGGTATTTGAATGCTGTGTGTAGAAATGTCTGTTATCCAGAAATAATTAAATTATCACGCTGTATATATGTTGCTTCTGACACTGTCCTTTATGATGCGTAAGGTGCAGGTCTGTATGAATTGTTATGCTACAAGTTAAAAATAATAAATCTAATGCATCTTGTTACTGCCTGCTTTGATCTCCTTGGGCTCTGCTGAGCCGTTCTTATCCCAAGCACAAGGGAGACAGACTCTGTGGGATAGTGTACATACTATCTCCTTCCCAGCTGTGTGTGTGCACACAAGCTAGATATTTTTCTTTAGAAATGGCAAATTTGAGTCACACATTCAGCAGTCAAAATGGTGATTTTACCACATCCTGCTTGTGCAGGAAGCTTATTTTTTTTTTAAGCTGATAAGTTGATTCCTCCATATTTTGTCAAAACAAAAAGCAAAGCAAGTTATTTAAAGCTGCAGAGAGGTTTGGATTCTCCTGTGGTCAGTTTGCTGCTTTTTCTCACGTGCATATGTTTAAGACCGAGTGAAAGCCTTGCAGTCAGCTCGTGTCCTACCTATACTAACTGGCTTCCTGTGATCACTAGGATGTGATAATACCTGAAAAAATGTTTCCCCTGTTATATTAAGAAAGAGTTGTGGGGTTTGTTCTTGGTTAGCTGGGTTAAATCAGTTGCGGAGAAAAATGTATACAGTACCAGTATTTGGTCCAATCATAGAATAAATGGTTTGCTATAAATAGCATCTAGTTCCAACACTCCTGCCATGGGCAGGAATGCCACTCACTAGATTAGGTTGCTCAAGTCCCCATCCAACTGTTTTTTACTTTAAAACATCCAAGTATATTAAAAGGGATTGTGCCAAATGTTCACATAGTGGCTGCAAGGCTTTCACTCGTGCTGGAATGATACTTAAAAGGAAAAGGAGCAAATCGATCTGATAAGATGTGTGGATGCTCAGTGGGAAGGAGCAGAAGATACTGTGTTGTGCTAGATGAAAAGAAATTAGACCCTGCTGATGACGTAACAAGACCTAAAATGTGCTGTCCAAGTCATGAGCGGAGTGCAAAGTATTTAGAAAAATGCTGTTTTGTTTAAATGCAAGGTACTCCAAAATACTCTTACTACTGGATTTTTTGTGCTCAGACTCAAGCAATTATTTTACAGATTGGTGCTCTCTAGTCTAGTTGCTCCTCCTTTTATTAATACATATCAGCTACAGTATTATACCTTTGAGATACTTCACTTGCACAGAGCAGGCTTCAGTGCTGTGATGTGGCAAAGATATGTAAACACAATGTAGTCTGAAGTGAGAAGTCTTTTGTTTTGCTAAAATACTTCATTGTTTTGGTCATATCCTTTGGAAAAACTGTTAAGTGGAATGATGGACAATATGTGACAGGCAACAAAACATAAGAAAAAGGGAAACCTTCTGAGGTTGTGTATGTCATGCTGGGATTGTTTTTAAATGGTAAAATTAATGTCCCCAGTCAACAACAATGATTTTGTCTTTGTTCTCTTGTAGGAATGTTTACCCTTGCAGAAGTTGCATCGCTCAGTGACATCCAGCCAACTTACCGTATCTTGAAACCATGGTGGGATGTATTTATGGATTATCTCGCTGTTGTTATGTTAATGGTTGCCATTTTTGCTGGAACCATGCAGCTGACAAAAGACCAGGTGGTCTGCTTGCCAGTTCTGCAGTCTACTGTAAATTCAAGAGTGCAGCCTGATACAGCAGGGAAGGCTGACTTCACCACTGTTGAAACAACCACTGGTCAAGAAGAAGCATCAATGAGAACTGTTTCCTTTACCCCTACTGTAACACCTGACATTCTTCTGAGCAGAGTTACCTCTTCTCAGTATCAACCCACTGAATCAGACCAGGAGCTGAAGAAGGAGCAGAAAGATTCCTCAGGCCGTAAAACAAATTTGGATTTTCAGCAGTACGTATTTATTAACCAGATGTGCTATCATTTGGCTCTTCCTTGGTACTCAAAGTATTTTCCCTATCTTGTTCTCATCCATACTATCATTTTAATAGTCAGCAGTAATTTTTGGTTCAAGTATCCCAAGACTTGCTCAAAAATTGAGCATTTTGTGTCTATACTGGGGAAGTGCTTTGAGTCTCCTTGGACTACAAAAGCATTGTCTGAAACAGCATGTGAAGACTCTGAGGAGAACAAACAGAGGTTAACTGGTGCCCAGTCTCTGCCCAAGTATGTTTCCACTAGCAGTGATGAAGGAAGCCCAAGTGCTAGCACTCCCATGATAACCAAATCTGGCTTCAAATTTTCAGCTGACAAGCCGATGATCGAGATTCCCAGTGTCACGATTTTAGATAAGAAAGATGGAGAACAAGCCAAGGCGCTGTTCGAGAAAGTCCGTAAGTTCCGGGCTCACGTGGAAGACAGCGATCTGATTTACAAGCTCTATGTTGGCCAGACTGTCATCAAGACTGTCAAGTTCATATTTATTCTCTGCTATACTGCAAACTTTGTCAACACCATCAGTTTTGAACACATCTGTAACCCAAAAGTGGAACACCTGATCGGCTACACACAGTTTGAATGTACACACAATATGGCTTATATGCTGAAGAAGCTGCTTATCAGCTATATTTCCCTCATCTGTGTCTATGGTTTTATCTGCCTCTACACGCTTTTCTGGCTGTTCCGGATTCCTTTAAAAGAATACTCTTTTGAAAAGGTCAGAGAAGAGAGTAGCTTCAGCGATATCCCAGATGTCAAAAATGATTTTGCTTTTCTCTTGCACATGGTAGATCAGTATGACCAGCTGTATTCGAAGCGATTTGGTGTCTTTTTGTCAGAGGTAAGCGAGAACAAGCTGCGTGGGATTAGTTTAAACCATGAATGGACTTACGAAAAGCTTCGGCAGCACGTCTCCCGCAACGCCCAGGACAAGCAGGAGTTGCATCTCTTCATGCTGTCAGGAGTCCCTGATGCAGTGTTTGATCTGACAGATCTGGATGTGTTAAAACTGGAGCTGATTCCTGAAGCGAAAATTACAGCCAAAATTTCCCAGATGACAAATCTTCAGGAGCTTCATCTGTACCACTGCCCTGCGAAGGTCGAGCAGACTGCCTTCAGCTTCCTCCGGGACCACTTGAGATGCCTTCATGTGAAATTCACAGATGTTGCAGAAATTCCTGCGTGGGTGTATTTGCTCAAAACCCTCCGTGAATTGTATTTGATAGGCAACTTGAACTCTGAAAATAATAAAATGATAGGGCTTGAATCTCTTAGAGAGTTGAGACACCTTAAAATTCTCCACGTGAAGAGCAATTTGACCAAAATTCCCCCCAATATCACAGATGTAGCACCACATCTGACAAAACTAGTCATTCATAATGATGGCACTAAGCTTGTGGTACTCAATAGCCTTAAGAAAATGACAAATGTTGCAGAGTTGGAACTGCAGAACTGTGAACTGGAGAGAATTCCCCATGCCATCTTCAGTCTCTCTAACTTACAGGAACTGGATTTAAAGTCAAATAGCATACGCACAATTGAAGAAATTATCAGTTTCCAGCATTTAAAAAGATTGACTTGTTTAAAGCTGTGGCACAATAAAATAGTCAGCATTCCTTCATCCATTACTCACATAAAGAATTTGGAGTCTCTTTATCTCTCCAATAACAAACTTGAAACCTTACCTGCCGCAGTGTTCAGCTTACAGAAACTGCGGTGTTTGGATGTAAGCTACAACTCAATTGCGGTGATTCCAGTGGAAATAGGTTTGCTTCAAAATCTTCAGCATTTTCACATCACAGGAAACAAAGTCGACGTTTTGCCAAAACAGTTGTTTAAATGTGTTAAATTGAGGACTTTGAGTCTGGGACAAAACTGTATTACCTCAATCCCAGATAAAGTAAGTCAGCTGTTGCAGCTGACTTACCTGGAACTGAAGGGAAACTGCTTGGACCGTCTGCCAGCTACACTGGGGCAGTGTCAGCTTCTCAGGAAAAGTGGGCTCGTAGTGGAAGATCACCTCTTTGACACTTTACCCTCAGAAGTTAAAGAGGTGTTGAATCAAGACACGGGCATTCCCTTTGCTAATGGCATTTAGACTGACGTGTAATGCTCTGGTAGCTGACTTCCAAATGGCAAAAGATAAAAAGTATGGCAACTGTGAGATCATGTGTTTTAGAAAGCAGAATTCCTTGGAAGGCAGAATTACTAGCAGGATTAGAAGTGCAACTGAGTGTTCCATGTTTGCAGTGTTTTAAAAGTTCATTTCCAAAATTTTTGAGAGGATAAAGAACCTTAATAATCTCAATTCTTTTTTCCTTAAAATTGTTTGTAACTTGGATGCTGCCGCTTTTGAATGTTTACAAATTTGCTTGCCTGCTTAAAGTAAATGATTAAATTGATGACCTTTTCTTACTATGCAAGTTATTCCTTAAGGTCTGGTTTTACTTTAGTGCATTATGGGGAGACAAACCAAGGCTAAATGTTGTATGTGGTATGGGCCTAACAGCACTTGAAACATAGGTTGAATTGTGTTGTTAGTGTTTAGCTATCCTTGGCAAATAAAACCAGTTTGGCTGTGATTTGAGCTGCACCAGAATCTCCATTTTCCTGCATTAAGGTATGTGGTTTCATAGAATAATTTAGGCTGGCAAAGACTTGTAAGATCATCGAGTCCAACCATTAACCTAACACTGCCAGGTCCTCCATGTCCCTAATCACCATGTCTGCGCTTTTGTTGAATGCCTCTGGGGATGGTGATTCCACCACTTCCCTGGGCAGCCTATTCCAATGTTCGACCACTCTTTCAGTGAAAAAATTTCTCCTAATCATCTATCCTAGCACAACTTGTCTTTTTGTGCTATTGCTTGTTACCTAGGAGAAAAGACTGACCTCCACCTCAGTACACCATCCTTTCAGGTAGTTGTAGGGAGTGATAAGGGTCCCTCCTGAGCCTCATTTTCTCCAGGCTCAACAGCCCCAGCTCCCTCAGTCAGTCCTAGCAGGACTTGTGTTCCAGACCCTTCACCAGCCCCACTGCCCTTCTCTGGACACTGCAGTACTTCAGTGTTTCGCATCAGGCCGAGTGTGTTTGCCTTCATTCTCTGTAAGGCCTCATGTTTTTGGGTGAGATTCCTTCTGTGGTCTGGTGTGCTAGTCCTTCACCCTGGCAAAGACCAGTCACCTTCCTACAGCTGGTCTCCCCCTCAGCCTCCACAACGCTCCTCTGTCTCCTGCAGCAGTGGGTGGCAAAAGGGAGAATATTGCCACGTGGCTTTCAAGTTGGAGATAGTTTTGATGTTTGAGCTCTTTCGGAAGGTGACTTTGAAAGCCATTAAACACCAAGTGACTTTACTGCTCATGTTTTGCTCTTCTGAGTTTTTATCTGGAAAACTCCAGGCGTTTTATGAGTTGGTGATTGTTCTTTTTCACCGCCCTTGCTTAGGATGTGGGGCGTCATCTCCATTTACTAGACCAATAACAGACATAAGATCTGCTTTTTCATTCAACCATAATGAAGCTTTATCATCTGTTGTGGTGTCTTCCACACCTGGACTTTACCATGCCCCAGCCCAACTAATCTGATGTCTTTGAAGACTTACTCACTGTTAGAAATCCTAACTGTGTGCCAGATAAGTCATCCAATAAAGAAAAAAGCAGACAGCAGTGAGCTTGGGTTTGGTTTTTGTTGGATTTTTTTTTTCTTTCCCTTTTTGGTGGTGTTTTTTTAACTGAGTTTGCATTGCCAGAACCATTAGAGAAATATAATCCATTAAATCTGCAAAATCATCAGTTGTAAATCTCAGTCATTTACATTCCATGTGTGCAGAAAAGAAGTACTATGCTGGGAGATGATTGCATGATTACTCATGGTTTAAACACAATTCCCTATTGTAGTGTGGTCAGGACTGAACTAGTCTGCAGTTCAAGGGACTGTTCTCACACAGAAATCCTCATGCACAGTGATTTCTACTGTAACTTCACCAGAGCTGCCCTGACTTACACCACTATTAACGAGCGGACAGTTTAGGCCTAGAGGCATCGAGCAGGCAGGAACATTTCAAATACTGCTCTTAGAAGTCTTGCATATTTTATTGTTAATAATTTACTGTTAGTCATGCTGGGAGGACTGTTCTCAGCTGTAGGTAGCAGTCTCTGAATACATACCTGCACCACATGTTTATGTATCTCAGAAGACCAGTTTATGAATAGTGGTTTTCCTGTTTCTCATGGGGATACAGTCTGTTTTCCACTTGCCAGCAGGTAGTAAACTTGGGATGTTGACAGTTTTGCGACACCAAGTCACAGGTTAGGCAGAGTACTTGGAGTTACTGATCTGTTCTCCACTGGGAAACTTAGTGCAAATCCTCAGATTCTTTTTTTTAAAGTAGAAGTTAAGGCTGCAGCGGACTTTTCTTTTTTTAAGAAACTTTCATTTGTTTATTTTTTGCACATAGATCACTTTAAAATTGCTGGACTATTGACTCTTTAGAAAAACTGTGGACTATACTATTGGTGTATGCTTTGTATTTGCTGTTGAGTGTCATTTCAGTTTCCAAGAAATTGTGTGTAGGAGGGAGGAAGAGTTGGAAGATGACAAAATGATTAAAATATTTAGAGAAATAGTTATATTTTTAATCTTTTTTTTCCTTTTTTAATAGCAGAGTCGCACAGAACGTGGCTGTGTATTGATTAGTTTTTAAAAGGTGTTTTTGGTGTTTCTGATTCTCCTGCTGGCCCTACTGATGTTCAAAAAATAAACCCCTGTCTAATTCATATGACTATGGTATACTCAAAAACCCATGTCCACTTAATGAGTATGGTATACGTAACTTAGACCACTGTTTTGACTAGTTAGTAGCCAACTGTACGTCTTTAGACAATTTCCTCCAAAATAAGTGTATGTTAAAATTAACATACTTCTAATGCTTGCGTAGCATAAACTCCATTCTTGTTTTTAGGAGATCTTTCTCAGAGTGGGGAGGAACTTCCCAGCACCCCTTTGTCACCTCCCCCCAGTCCTTCCTCCTCTTTGTGACTGTTTATAATGTTCCTGTTTCCTGCGTGTCAACTGACACAGTTTTGCTTTAAAGTCTTGGAAGTTCATCTCTTTTCCATGTAAGGCATGTGAAATATATTTTGCATTTCTATTTGATTTAATAAATAAGATGTTTATATCTTCCTCTAATCTATTTTTTTAATGGGTGGAAAGTGTGTTTGCATAGTAAACTCTGATTTCAAGTAGCTCATGCTGAACTTGTTCTGTGGTGCCTGTACTCTAAGAAGTATGAAGAGGTATGAGTTGCTGCTCCCAGTAAATCCTGTAGGTATGTTTCTATCTAGAATACAGTACTTCAGATTTTTTTTCATGTACACAATCTAAATGACCTACCTATTTGATTTTTGGCTAATCAAATTCTGCAGAACACATGTATGGCCCTGGAAGAAAAACCTGTGTTTGTTCAAATGAGAGGAAGTAGGAAATTGCCCATTCTATTTGCTTCTGCCACTGTAACTCGTTCTGGAGAAGATCCTTTAGCTTTCCAATAAACGGACCTTTTGGGAAATACTTCCAGTGGTGCAGACTGAACGATGGCATTTCTGGGCAGGCATCAAGCCTCTTGGGAAGATGCTGACACTTGTGAAAGGCTCTCTGCTGCTACATAAATGGCTTTGCAGTCCTGAGCTGCCCTCTCTGGTAGCAAAGCAGGATGCCCAGGCACTGTACATCATGTCTGAATTTGGGGGTTCTGCTTTGTGGACTGCATTTTTAATAAAAATCTTACAGAAATAGGTGTATATTGTGTTTCCATGGATGTGCAGAGAAATCAGAGGTGTATGGTTACATGAAGGCAGTGGATTAGATTGTGATTCCTTTACTTAAAGTCAAATTGAACAAAGCAGGTGCTTCTGTAACTGGTGTTGACTGTCACTCTCATTTCTTACAGGATCTGGCTTTTAGTCTTCTCAGTTCTCAAGACAGGAAGTTGACCAGGAAACCTGACAGTCCCACCTGTAACTGCTGCAGCTTGTTGTGAACACGACAAATGGGGCTTCTGTTGAGCCTTTGGGTTGCGACCCTGTGAGGGTGCTAAACATGAGAACAGAAGTCTCAGATTTGCTGAGGGATCTTAGTATTGATAGCAGAGCCATGGGCACAGTGGCACTGGCTGAGGGGAGCAGAGCCATGGGCACAGTGGCACTGGGCTGAGGGGGCCATGGGCACAGTGGCACTGGGCTGAGGGGAGCAGAGCCATGGGCACAGTGGCACTGGGCTGCTCATCTGGGCAGCTGTCACCAGTGTGATGGGATTGTTTCCTATGCAAAAGCTGGCCTCAAACCACCATGGACCATGGCACTACTTTTTAGTCCAGAGCAAGGAGGGAGGCTAAGCCTATGACTTGAGATCTACTTTACAGTTTGGTACAGCCTTCCCCTCACCTGGGGTAAAGGATATTGAAAACACTTTTATTTCCTGTCTATGAGCTGTGAATTCGTTAAGGGAGGTAAAATGCCTGAATTATTGTGAAAAACACAAATCATGCAGAAATTATGCCATGTAGAAAGATTCAAAGGCAGAGGCACTCTCATCATTAGCTGCATGGCAGAGCTGTGTCAACATGTTTCTAATGTGTGATCCCAGCACAATTTGATTTGGATAGCAAATCATCATCAGTCTGGGCAGGACTAGAAGATACCTCAAGATTTCTTTCAGCCTGCCACCCTGCCTCATGCAAAAATAAGGTCCCTAACTCATTACTGCCAGATGTTTGTCAATATTAGAATGGGTTAGACAGCGATGGAAATTCCACCCTCTCTAAGCAAGCTGTTTACTTAATCATCTCTGTGTTGAAGAAACACCGCAAAAGAACTGCTGATGTCCTGTTTAAGCCAAACCAAATGGTTACAAATATATTGACCTATTAGCTTGCAGAAGAGCAGACAAACAGACTATGTGGATATGCCGTGTGGATATGTTGCATCCTGAGCAGTTTGGGCGGACTGAAGTTTAGGATTCCTTTGAGAAAAGCCCTGAGGGACAGCTTGCATCAGTTCAGTTACATGTACAGTGCAAACAGTTGTGTTCTCCAGTGACAGCAGGGCCAACCACAGTGCAGTGCATCCATTACTGGTCTGCCTTTTCTTAGGCTAGACACTGATATCCTTGCCCTTGCAAAGCCTGGGTGTTCTGTTTCTTCAGAAAGATGTTTTATGAAGGCATTTAAATAAAGTTTATTGAGCAAGTTTGCTGTAGGAACATGCAAGTTGATCCTTAAGATTACCAAATTTGAAAGATTTGAGACTAATTCTGTAGTGATTTTGACCCTGGCATTAATCCCTTGCCTCCCTCTGTGAACTGATGAAATTACTGCACAAACTAATGATGAGCTTACAGCGTTCCCCGAATGGTTGGCATTTCAGCACTACAGAAGAGTTCCCAGTTCAGGCTGTCTGCTTGTGCTTATACAGCGTGTTCAGCACTTAAACCAAAGGCATCAAACATTGAGGTTGCAAAACCCTGTGGGTTTATGCTGTTACCAATTTCCCAGGACAGCAAATCATTTCCCATGCTGCTCAAGGGAGGGTACACTGTGTCACTGAGTACAGTTGTTTCTGTAGCAAAGATGAGGCTTTAGAATTAAGTTCAGAAACAGATTTTCCAAGCTGATTACAAACATGCACTCCTTCCATGATAAAAGTCATGAGAGATGTTATTTCTGGCTGAGATGCTGAAAGTAGTTCCTGTAACTCAGCCAGGCATGGGTGCAGAAGTGGCAGCTCTGTAATGCTGCACATCAACACAATACAACTCAAGTGAGGATCTTTAAAACCACACACCCTGGAGTTTGGCCAGGCTGCATCTCTCTCCCTTCCCTGAAGAGAACAGCCCTTAAGCCCTTTTGCAATTACTATCACTGGGACCTTTGTTCTGTCTTGCCTCCAACAGCACATTGCCCCTTGATGCTGGAGGTAACATAGGGTTATTGGTTTAATGCTGACTATTTGGGAAAAAAGCCATCTTCTAAATTAACACCACAGTTGCTTGCAGGAAGTCTTCCAGCACAGAGCAGGTCTGTTCCCATAAAATGAACATGCTGTGCCCATAAACAATAAAATTTCAAGTTAGGACTGGGTTGTGTAGACCATTAGGAATAAATGCATGGACATGTTGCTGTTCTGCTAACCAGTTCTGGGTATTTTTGCTGCTTCACACGGTTTGTAAAAATGGATTTTAAAACTGTTTTCCCTAACACCGTGCTGCAACAACTCTGGAGCCAGTGTTGCTGGCCTGGGGAAGGCAGGCTTACCCCAGAGGGTGTTGCTGGAGGTGCTCTGGCAGAGCTGAGGTGAGAGAAGGTCTGGGTGTTGTGGCTGCTGCCAGCACCCCATGGAGGATTCACTCTTCTCAGGAAGCCAGATTTACCTCATTCCTCCTGAGACATCTATGGGAGATGCTGTACAAGGAAGTGCCCTTAACCACAAAATAAAGGGAGTACTGTTGAATGAAACATGATGTTTCTGAAAGATGGGGATTGTGACAACAGGAGGAAATATAGAATGAGTGGGAATAAATGGTCCTGAGAGGAGGTAGAGCCCCCATCTCTGGCTTGACATTTCAGAAGTTTCAGAAAGATAGTGTAAAATCTGGAATGCAAGTTACATGTGCTCCTGCCTAGAGCAAAGTTCAAATTCTCAGGGCACTGTATGACTTTGCCTTTTTATTCTGTGTTGTTTCCTGGTATCTGTCCCCTCCGCCTCTCAGAGCAGGGCCTCAGGGTGCCAGTGCAGCTGGCTGCTTACATGCTCTCCTTCCCCTGCAAGTGTCCCTGATAAGCTCATCTTGGCACTTGTCCCAGCAGGGCCCTGCCCGGAGCTGCGGCCCTGCCCTGCAGGGAAACCCCGGCACTTGGAGGCGCAGAGCCTAATCTGGGAGCTGCAGCTTCCCCTGAAGGGATTGTCCCTCCTCTGGCTGGCAGGATACCCGGTGCGGTACAGCTCTGCCGGCACAGCCGGGCCTGAGGCTCCCCCCCGCTCCCGGCCTCCCGCTCCAGGGCTGCTCCATGGAAGTGCTGGGGCACGCGGGGTCCTGTCCACTCCCAGCTCACACAGCTGGGGGAACCACGTTCTCCTGCAGCCCTCCAGGGAAAGGGTTGCCGTAACATCCTTACATTGCCATTTCCACAGGCATCCCCGTGGTTCCTGCAGTTCTGTGTCTCAAGAGCCTCCCATATCTTTGTTGAAAATTGGGCTGTGGTTTCTAATCCTGTTCAGGGAGGATGCAGACAACACCTGATGATTGTCACAGCCTGTTCTGCAGCGAGTGCTTCTCCTCCACCCTCCTTATTTTTCTCTGCCCTGGGTTAAACCTCTTCCTCCAGTTGGTTGTAACTCCTGTTTCTCTCCTCTCAATCCTCTCAGTTTACCAAGTTTGATAAAAGTAGCGGTGTCTGTAATGGGATGTGGGACATGGGCTGAGGCCTCCCCGTGTAGAGCCCTGACGCTGAGGATGGACACACAGCCAGAAGGAGACTCCCCAGGAATGACAGTGTCACACAATGTCTGGTTTGCCCAGCTCTCCATGTGGCCACGACTTCCTGCTGCCCTCCACAGAAAGGGAATTCAGAGGCCACTTTGCAAGGTGCCTTTGGCCTGGGGGCTGGTCGGGGCAGTGGCAGGATGTTGCACAGGGTCTGCTGCCCTCTTTTGCTGTTTGGCTTCTCTGAGGTCCAGGGGATACATCTGAAGGTGGTGCTTGGTCTCCAAGCCCTGCAGGCTATTGGGAGTTTTATTGTCGAGTTCTTCCCATGCAGTAGCTGCAAGAATATCCTGTGGATGTAAAACGCTGGCAAGTGGGGATTCTTGAGTGTGTATCCATGTCTTTAGGGCTGTAATGCATAGCAGAGCTGGAAAGCAGGTGCCTTTCAGGGCCTCAGGTTTTAAGCTATTGAAACTGTGAAATGTGCATAACAAAAAGCAAAGGCCAGCTGGGTTGTAAATTGCTCACTGTCAGTATCAGTTTGTGTATTTGAGACCTAAGAAAATGCCAGCATGATCTGACCCGGGAGAATGAGATAGGTTTCTAGCTGTCTTTGTACTAAAATCTTGTTAAGTAAATTGGCTTTAAAATTGAGTGTGTGTGCAGTGGCGCTGTCCCTGCGAGTCAGCACTCGTGTGGATGAATAACTGTACTTGGGAATGTTCCTCAAACCTTTAGAGCTATCTGTGGCTGAGTGCACGTTCCTCCCACCACAGATTTCAGCCTTCACCCAGAGCAGGGGTGTTTTCCCCAGGTGCTGCTGATCTGAAACCCCAGTGATTCAGTGTCATGTCTGCAAGACAGAGGTGAGCTCCAGGAGCCCACACAGGCATTGCACAAAGGAACTTTAGCGTGTCCCCTCTCAGGGACCTCCTCTTCTTTCAGTTTAGGACCAGTAAAGCTGACAGGCTGCAGTTTTGAACTAGAACTCTGCAGAAGAGGTCTTAATTAAAACATTTTACTGAAGTAATTAAAAGACTGTAAAATAATCATGTAGACAGCAGCTACAGGATAGCTGTAGCTTTGAAACCTGCCTTTCTCCTCCCTGCCAGGAAGTCAAGTGAATCTTGGCCACGTCTATCCCAGAACAGCAGGTATGCTCCCAGCCAGGGTGTCTCCAAAGGAGTTGCCCCACAGAAGAATTACACCCACTGTGAAGGGCAATTTCAGAGGAAGGCAGGCAGGGTTATTGCCCCATGTACAGGTCCTTGTGCCCATTGAGCTTTGTTTGTGTTTCTTCTTGCATTGATCAGCCTTAGCAACATCTTTAACTCTCAATAGATTTGTTTAATTAAATGCTTTTAACATTCTTGAACAGGGCTGCTAACTGCTGAGTGCCCCAGAGGAGCTGGCAGCATGGGTTGTGAAACACTGAACAGCCTTGTTGGGGCTCTGAGGGTCCAAAAATGAGCATTTCAGCTTTACATTCTGCTGCTCTCTCCTCACCAGAGTGAGAAGGGGCGGGTAATGGAGGAGACCTCAGAGATGTAGCATCGCTGTGGTTTTGTTAGGCAGCAATCAGTGCTCCTGACAGCCTGGAGGGCTGCTGCTATTATTAGCAAAATGGTGGTGATGGTGTGATTAGCTCTGTGCAAGACTTGAGTTCAAAGAAGCTTAAAGGATGGACAGATGCAAACTGGACTAGGCATTGGATATTATAAAACTATGTCAGTCCTGTGTGGTGTGGAAAAAAGTGGGTAGATGCTGGTTCTCCACTTGTTATCGTGCTGGCCACAGCATTTCCAGTGCAAATGGGCCTCAGTGTGAGCTGCTGCTCCTCGGTGTCACAGACAGAGACTCTTACTGTCTCCTGGAGCAGTCACGACATTTGGAGATGCAGCTCTTGTTTCCTTCTATGAGCTTTTGCACAAAGGCAGTGGCAAAGTGGCTGTCAAAGGCCAGGGGAATGGAAATTTCCTGTTTCTAATGTTGCAGGGTCGAAGTGAGGCACAGCTTGTGAGATTAATGCAATGATTATGAGGAGTTTGGAACTGGTCCTAACACATCACAGAAAGCAAAGAAGGCCCACAGTTCAATGTGCTGACTGTTCCCAGGGCTGTTCTGCCTCTTCACTGCTCACCTCCTGAAGCTCTGTCATACAAAGCATATGGCTGAATGAGCTCCAGTGAAACAATCCTAAAAAACCTGGGTTGCTTCTCAGAGCTTCATTGCTAACTGGCATAGAGGTGAACTGTTCCTGCTCTAACCCCTCTTAGAGGACTTTTTTCTGTTACCAAAATGTTTGTTCTGAATTCCTTTGGCTTCACATTCAAAATTAATTGAAATTTGGTTTTTTCCAGATGCCTCTTTTGAAAACTTGAGCATGACTTGAGCATGGTGCATGGTAGCTCTGATTTCAACCTGCTACAAGTTTGACAACAATATCTGCAGTTTTTATTTTCTCTTCCCTGTGGGTTATTCTGGCTAAATTCTTCCTCCCTAATAAAATCTAGTGCAAAACTTCTCATCTGAAGGAACCATTCTACTGTATTGTCCTATTAGTATGTGGGGAACATTTTCTTCCTGAAAGAATGTTACTGTGCATTTATTCTAACTTTACCAGAAAAAAAACCACTCTCTAAAATTCAGGGCTGTTCTGGAGATGCTGCCATCCTTCATTAACTAATTTGCTGTTTTACTGAAACCACAGAATTGTGGGGACCGTTTCTGTGCCAGGCCTTCTCAGTGGACTGGCTGTGCTCAGTGCTGCAAGGGTTGTACAACTCAGTCCTTCAGCTTCTGTAAGTATCTTTTTACAAGCAATCCTCATTGCAGGATTCATACCTGCAATGTTTTTACTTTGGTGCTGTTCTCTTAAGTAGTAGAGTACTGTGTATGGGATGTTTACTGGGGAAACACCATGGCTTCAAACTCCTGCAAGTGAAATGCCTTTGTTTTATTGATTTTCACTGTTCCATGCACACCAAGAGAAAATACAAACACCGTATACAATGTGGATCTTCAGATGCCATTTGGGGATAAATATTTACATAGACACGAGTTACAGGTAAAGAAACATGTTTGTGGCTGAAAAGAAAGTCCAGTCTTTATGTTGTCCCCTGTCCTTGCTGATCTGGCTCAGCCATGGAAATAGCAGTGAGCACCTGGCTGGTCAGCCCTGCCCTGGCACCTGGACCCAAAGCTACACAGGGAGCTGAGAAAGGAGGTCACTGCTTTGCTCTGCTCTGTGTGTTTTGCTGGAGAGGAGAGCCAGATGGTGTATTCATTCTGGGGCACAGAGCACTGGACACTAGCCTGCTGGGAAAAGATCCAAACCCATCAATTCAATTCCCATGAATGGCGAGTGTATTGATTTAATCCAAGAGCTGGAATTGACAATGCCATATCCATGGCTGCTGATATATAGCTTTGCTTTTCTTCTGACTTACAGCATCTGGAAAGTAGCTTTAAACTAATAGCTTGTATGTCTTCTTTCAGGAGGGAACTGGTGAAAGTTCATGCAGAGACAGTTGCTCTGGCACAGCCCTCATAAGGCTGGAGGAATCCTGAGCGGATTGGGAAATACCTTGGTTTTGGTCAGCTTTTATTTGCTTTAATTTGCTGAAGGAATCATACCTGAGAGGGCTATAGGACTTCATAAACAACTTTAATTTTCTTTTTCCCTATTCTTACTTACATCCTCAGGCAAAGAAGACATGAAGTTTTAATTCAAAACCCTACATCCTACAGTTAATCTCCTAGGTACCCCACATTTAACAGCAGGTTGATTTGGTTTCTGTGTTTTAAAATATACATGGAGATCTCTGACCTTTTCGCTTGAGCTGAACTTACATGATAAGGCAGGGTATGATCACAGCACAGTTCCAGTGCTGCTGCCTTTTGCTGGTTTGACCAGCAGTGACACAGATGTCAGCAAAGGCTTTTGAGACTTTCTACTTCAAGTGTCTGTAAAAATACCTCTCCTACTGTTGCTGGCACAGCCCTGACTGTGCACACAGGAACCCCACCTTCACTGGCTAGTAGGTGGCTCTGATTTCCCATGCTTCTGGTGCCAAGGAATTTTGCAAATTTTTTTTGTGTAACTTGGATGGAAAGTGATATTTCAGTTTTTTTTCTGTTATTGCTGATTTTACTCTCCTTCCCCTGGTATATATCTTGGAGAGTTTATACATCTTAATGAAATTATGCAAAGGGAGGTGCTACCCAGAAGAAAGGAGAAAGTGGAAAAATTACAAAAGCTTCCAGAAATAACAAAGAAGCTCTTTTTTTTTTTTTTTTTTTGTAATACTGAAAGGCTTTAGATAAGTAAATTAAAAGTGTTTGTTAGTAATACACTGAAAAGACAATATAAGTGTATGGGTGTCTGCTAGGAATGCCCGCCAGAACAGGATTCCACCTCCAGAAGCAACTTTGCTGGTACACCCAGGGGTTTTCCAGGGGACAGACACAGGGATGGTCCCTTTCAAATGCCATCTGATGAATCACACTTTTCTGAGGTGGTTGTGGAGCAGTCTTTGGCTCTGCATACAAATTCCACCGAACAAGTGCAATGCAGGAGAAATTCCTTGAACGTAACACAAGGCTAAAGCTACGGCCAGCCAGCCCGCATCAGTTCCTGGGGCAGCCACCTCCCACATGGACTCTGACCCACAGGGAGCCTGAACTGGCCTTTGCTTGTGGGTGTGGGCTGAGCAACCAGAGTGCTTGGGGCCAGTGGGGCTTTGCCCACGGTATGTACATTTCCAAAACCTGGTATTTTGTGTGCAGGAATGCTGCAGGAGGCAAGGCAAGCCCATTGCTTCCTGGAGCACTAAGCCTGGTGTTCTGGGTCTCTGGGCCTAACTTTGTGTTAGATGTATATGTTTGCATTTGATTATTGCCTCTCACAGAAAAATACATAAACAGATATCCCTCACACTGTAGCTCTCTTAGTTAGTTTGCCTGTAGTTGCTGGAGTCATTACTGTGAAGGGAGAAAACAAAGGAAAAGAGGTGCATCTCAGCCACAGGTTAGATCTGGTTCAGAGCCCATAACAAAACCAGTTCACCAGTGCCCCTGTCTGGGGACAACTGAGCTGGGTGAGAATTGTTGGCAGGAGGGGGGAGTGTATGTATTTTTTTTTTTTTTTTTTGTTTTTTTTTGTTTGAATCCTGATTTGACCTTTCTGTCACAGAATACTTAACATACACCACTTAGAAGGTTAAAATACAAATCTTCACAGTTCTTTCCCAGAGCTACCTAAAATACTTCTGGGATTTGTGCAGGGGAATCGCAGCAGTGAAGGGGGTAAATCCATTAACCTAGCAGCACATGTCCCTTGGTAGCAAAATTAGGTGAGAAAAACTGCCTTTTAATCCCCCATCATCACAATATTCACTCCTGCCCTCTCTCAGAAATTCTCTTCAGGAGTGCTGATTCAGCCATTTGCGTGACCGCACATAAACTGCATGAAAGAATGAGATTTTCAAAAGCCCTCAAAAAGGGGGAAGTTGTGCACCTGTGCAGAAAATCCATGTTGTGCATCCACATTAAGATCTATAGTTGTGGCTAGATGAGGTTATCTGCTCTTAAAATGTTTCTGGATTGGGACCACAGATGATGAATCTCGCTGGAACCACGTGCCCAAACAAATATATGACCCTGGAGCACAGAGCTGAGTGAAATCCGTGTTTCACAAGGATTTTTAAGAGACAGCCAGCACTGTTTTCAAAGTGCTCTCAAATATTGTGGAGGAAATGTTGACAGATACTGCAGTATTCAAACTGATGAATATGCTCAGGCTCTGTAGAGCACCTCTACATTCATGCCAGGACCTGAGACCCAGAGTAACAAATGAAGTGCAAGGGGAGGAGGAAGAAAAAGCTGATAATGGGCAGATGCTTTTATCATTTTCTGGCTGAGCTGCTTTGGCCTCAGCAGAAGCAGCTGTCTCCTGGCAGGCAGAGCTGCACTGCAGAGTGGAGCAGGCAGAATTACCAGGGCACAAGTCATTTTCAGACCATAAAGAGAAGTTTCTTTCCCAGGGAAGAGCTGGGGGGATGCGAAACCTCCATCGGTGCCAAGGCACTCATAACCCTGACACTCTGAGAGCTGCTGCCCTGGCTGCTGACACGTGGAGGGTGGCACAGCAGCCACCTTTTGCAATGAATAAACGTATCCTCTCTCCAGACCAAGACTCCAAAGTGAGTTTACCAGCACAATTATTGAGCTAACAGAGTGTGTAATCATCAGACATTTCACAAAAACTGCAATATTTGTAAGTGAGGCTCCTCACTGTAGATTAATTCAAAGCAAAACAAATGGGAAGCACAGAGAATCATTATTTTCAGCATTAAATTTTCATGTTGCACCATATACAAAAATCTGATTCAGAAACATGTGCAGCATATGTAAGTTTTATGGGCCTTGAACAGTAAAGTCTTTGCTGAAACTTCTGTCATCCTTGAAGTGCATGGGAAGTAAACATGAATGCAGCGTGAGAAAGAAGCTGTAGCTCTTTTCTCCTCTTACAGTTTTTAAAGGGTTTTGCATATGTACCTTGTTTTCATAAAACTATGCAGCAGTTCCCTATAAAATGTCAGTAACCTGGAAATAAACTGATACATGAAAGTTTGAATGTGTTTCATGATGTACACACTGTATCATAGACCCAGCAAAAACACGGGGCAATTTTCCCTTCCTGCACTATAGGAAAAATTCTTCTAGTCCTTCAGTAATACTCACCAGCATAACACAGTTTAAGGGGAAAAATGCTGAGCACTCTCATAGCAAGATGTATTGGGCCATGTGGAAATTGTTCCTGGCATGAACTACTTTGGAAACACAGAAAAAAAAATGTGAAATGTTATGTCAAATCATATGCTGACATTCTGGTGATTCTATCACAAGTCTTGTAACAGTGTTTGCTGTACACCTCTGCAGTCTGACTCAAGAGAGCATGAAAACTTGAGCTTTAAGTAACAATAAAAACTATAAATTAAAAATGAGAAAAAATACTGCTCAGTCGCACTGAAAAGTCCAAGAGTAAAACTCAAGAGCAAAGGCTCAAAAAGTGGCCTGCAAGTATAAATACATATACACACTCAACCTTTTTTGTCGTCCCCCCCCCCCCATTTTTAAATGTATTTTAAAAGTCTCTGTGACTTCATGGCTGTTTTGAGGAAGGAAGCACAGGCGCATGGGCAGTCTTGTCCCTCCGTGAAGAGTTCCTGTAGGAAACCCACATCCGAGCCTACTGCAGTATGAAAGAAAAGGAACTGGGTTTGTGCTCTTTCTGATACAGAATTATATATATAATGTATATATATATAACCTATACAGAAGGTTTGAAAAATACTGGCAATGAATATGTATGTTTGTGTTAGTTTGTTGTCTTGTTTGGCTTTTTTTCTTTTTAAGGAAAGAGAAAGTTAGGAAGGGGTATGGCACAGGCAGCTCTAACATGGGAGCAAATGGGCATGTAAAAGCGACTGAAAGAAATGTTCCAGGACATAAGTGGGCTGACGGAGAGGGAAAGAGCAATGACAACTCCAGCTGTGTCCCTACTCAGGGCACCTATGCAGCTCTACCTCCCAGGGTGGAGGCTACAGGGCAAAGAGCCCGACCAGAGTCCCACACACCTCTTGCAGCATTTCTCTGCATGCTTAGATAATAACTAGAGCTGGACGTCAAGGAGTGCAAAGTAAAACAAGTTGTAAATATAAAAAGCAATAAGCATAATTGCTAATTTTTTTGTATTTGCATTTGAGAAAAGAAAAACACTTCACTAATAATTTGACAATTACTAGAAAGTTGTTCTGCAAAGATCCTTTCTCCTCTAGGGCTGTCATAATGAAGCTGATATCCTGTCTCTATTCCCAACTAACCAGTTGTTGGCAAGCATGCCAAAAACCAACCCAAACCCTGAGATGGCTTTTGTTACCCTAACTTCAGTGTTCTGCTGTGGCCCAGGAGTTACAGCAATGACTGTCTCTGGCAAGTACCCACTGCTGCCCGTGGGATGCTGAGGAGGCTCCAGCAGGGCCACCCAGCGTGCAAGCTCCAGCAGGCCTGTGTTATGGCACATTTGAAGGCTTCTAGTCTTTCCTCTAAAGGAGCTACATAAAGAAATTTAAGTTTGGTTGATTTTTAATTTATATTCTAAGTGGTTTTTTTCCCCTGGAGGAAAGGAGAACATGATTAGTTTCTGCATTAGGATGTTTTCACTCCCTCCTGCTGAATTTTAGGGCATCTTTTATGCTTGTGTTCTCAATATATGCATCCAGACAGCATATTTGAGCTTTGGAAATCCATATTATGGCTCTGATTTATGCTGTGATGACAGACATAAGAGCCCTGAAATCAGTGTGGCTCTGGATGGTTACCATGGTTCTTCTGTGAAGCTGGGATGGAAGGATCTGCTTCTATGTTAATATCTAAGAAGAAACAAAGGGCATTAGATTTCATGTTCTAGAAAGAATCAATGTAATTTTAATATTTCTGCCCTACTCCCCATCATCCTAAAATGCAAAAAAGGCTACTTCCTGAAAATGTCAAGTGTCAGTGGACATCCATGTTAAAGATATAGATATAGATATAATATATATATACACACACACACACATATATATAGCCCTGCTGTGAACACTGCTTTAACGGTACTGGAGAGAGGTGCTGTTGGAGAGATGTACACCTGTAGGTTTAAACATTATGTCAGTTGCACGTGCTCTGAACAGGGTTAATAGACAGCTTCCATCAAA
The DNA here is from genome assembly GCF_017590135.1 of Pyrgilauda ruficollis. Classification (NCBI taxonomy): domain Eukaryota; kingdom Metazoa; phylum Chordata; class Aves; order Passeriformes; family Passeridae; genus Pyrgilauda; species Pyrgilauda ruficollis. The sequence continues at coordinate 3,943,787 of NW_024527710.1, read as the reverse complement.
GGCCAGAAGAACCCGCTCTCTTATTTTCAGTGAGATGTAAATCAACTCCACTACAATTAAACTGTGTTAGTGTTAGGCCTCCACAATTGTTGGTACCTGGTTGCTAACCACTGTTAGCAGCAATTGATAGTGTTTTGACAGAATTTCTTCATGTTTTAGACAAAGCTTTAAAAGGAAGGGCAGAGGAAAACACAGCACTTGGGAAGAGGAGGAGAGGGTGCGGGTAGTCACGGTACTGAACTGCAGAAGAACTGTATTTCACAGTAACCGTGCTGCTGTTTGTTCTTGGAAAAAATCACTCATTGTTCTCTTATCCCTGTATTGCTCCGAAGAATCTACAAAAAAACCCAAAAAAACCCTGAGAAAACAAACCCAAAGAAACACTAGAACATGAATACAAGAGCAGAATGTGATTGCACAGGGAGATTCTACACTGAACTGAAACATTCATGTTTTGATCATTGAGAACAAATGAAGTACAATGCTGGTCTGTTCCCCTTCTCTTCTTATGTCTCCATTTTGTTTTACTTTGCTTAGCTTAGATTTTTTTTCCTTTTTGGAGTCCTGCAGGGAGGAAATAAGGAGTCTTTGTTTTAAAAAGTCTGAAACCAACAGTGGCCCATTGATCATAATTAAGTCTAAAATAATACGCTTTTGCTGACCCGCTTGTATTGAATCCAAAAAATTGTATGTTATACCTGCTGTAGTCTTGATCTGCCCCTAGATCCAGTTTCTTCTCCTTGAGCTCCTGGTTGTGGGACAGTAAGCCCAAATAAACCTCTGTGTTTTCAGGGCTATACTTCCTCTTCTGTATGAAACCGAATTTTTCATAATCAGGTGTTCTCTTTGGCACATACCCTCATTTCTTTGACTGATGCCTGTCCCCATAACAACCACCTGTGTTGTCAATAAGTTCTTCAGACCATGAAAGGACACACAGGACAGCAGTAGTTTTCACAGGAACACTGGGGAGGTGCATACAAATTTTAAGTAATCTTGACATGATGTGCATGGGCCCAACTCAGAGCCTCCTGAAGTCCATACGAAACTGTTGATTTCAATGATCACTCATGTCTCCAGGGGCTGCTTCTGACTTTTTGAATTCAGATTTTTAACATGACAAACTATAGAGGCTTAACCTCATGACTCTTGGGAGCCTAGTATACTCTAATGAGTAAATCTGCTGATGATTAGTCACAGAATAGATGTGCTTTAGAAAAATAGTGGGGAGATTCATAAAAGCATGTATTTTGGCATAATTTCCTATGAATGAGAAGTGTTTAGGTGCCGTGGACCTGCTTCTGCCCATTCTCAGTCTTGGTCTTTAGAGATCCCCAACATGCATGCAGGCAGCATGCTTAGCCTGATCCTGCTTCTAAGGGTGTGTGCATAGGGAAAAATCCTTCAAGGGTCTCCCAGCACTTGTCTCCCAGACTGCTCATGTGACTCACCAAGCCAGCTGGCTTGGAGCTCATTACCAGCTCATATACATGGACACAGAACAGAGGGCACAATCAATCACATGAAAAATAGATAAAAACGAATTTGAAAAGAGGATCGGATAGACAGTGGCAATTAGCCATGGGGCTCAGTCACACAAACACACTGACCAGTAGCCTGCTTCTCTGCAAATAGTCCTTTTTATTCCCCTTTTCCAATGAGTCTCAATCTTTTTAGCTTTCCTTGGTCTACCATTGGTTTCCCTTTCCTTCTCTATGGCCTTCTGTCTAAACATCTCATAATAATGCTTATCATTTAAGTCTCCTGACTTTCAGATGCTTCAGTATAAATTCTGCTCTCCTCTAAACAATAGTCTCCTTAGGTTGTGATAGGGAAGATGTGTGATAATGTCTTTACAAATAATTCGATGGGTGAAGATATGGGCGTTTATGCCTTTGAAACTGGTCTTAATGTCTCTATTAACTTCAAGCAGCAGTTTGCTACAGAGCCCAGAGGGCTTGGCTTCTGAAACAGACAGGTGGGTCTGCACAAGCTTGACTTCCCGAAGTTGGGTGTCAAATGACAGGTTCAAGGGGGAATATGTGGAAGGCGGTTTGGGAAGGCTGTACCTTCCTGGTACCACAGCAGTGGGGAAAGGAAGAGGGCAACGTACAACCAGGACTTTAGGATAAAAGGAGGCTGCGCCCTCTGAAATCTCAGGAGGGAAAACCTGTGGGCATGTGCTCCATGGGACTCTCTCCCTTTATTTGAATAAAGCAGGACTCCTGTGTCTGCTTTATGGACACTGGTTTTTCATAGCGTGATTTTCCATACACTCGCATAGCCAACCAGAGACTTTCAGTTGTTGAGTCTCTCAATAGGTTTTGTGCCAGGGAAACAGCTAAAACATTCACCTTTGACAGACTTACGGGCAATTGATTCAGATGAATCAGGTTTCCTGAATTTTTGTGTTTATTTTGAATAACGATTAGCTGCACTGATCTCAAATCTATCTATTCTGCCCGATTTCTTCCCTTCAGAGCTTTAGGGCAGCGGGATGCTGGTCCACCTGCCTGTTCACAAGCACAAGTCTGAGGATCAGGCTGGACCATCACAAAAGGCTGCAGAAAAGAGGCTGCTGTGTTGCAAACACGAGATGTACAGCCCCGGACATTCAGGGAAACGTCTACTGCATGAATCTCACTTTCAGTGCAAGGAGCTCTGTCTGGTCTGCATGTGTACAGGGATGGGGGCACAGAGGGGGCTGTGTGAGGGCTATTTGCACCGTGGAGTCACGGCTCTGCCCAAGCACACGGTACCTTTGGCAGGGAAGGCGGAGGTAAGGCCGAAGGCAGGGCTCCCTGGGCGGGATGGCCGCGGTGCCGGCGCTCTCCGGCGCGGCCACATGCGCTCGCCTCTGCTGCCCTCCAGAGCCCGGCCCCGGAACTGGGCCCGGCCCGGCCGGGCATTGACCGCATCTCCGCTCTTCGCCTCGCTGACTCAAAGCGTGCGGGCCTGCAGTGGGGCTTTTATCCCTTTGCGGATGGCGAGAAACTCTTACAGCCACCCAAGACTGAAGGAAGCCCTGATTCCCCGGCAAAATTAAACCCCATGGGAGAGTGGCTTTGCTTGCTTATACAGTCTGAAAGTTCACCCACAGCCTGTCCTCAGAGACATTTTCCTAGGTTTTCCGTATCAGATCTGCTCATCACCATCTCATATGTTTTTTCTTCTTCTTTTTCCCCCTCTTTATTTTTGTTTCTTTCAGAGTTGTATAAAACATTAAGAAACTAAGGAGTGGCACACTCCTCATCTTCACACAGGTCGTTGAGGATTTTTTGCATGATCATGTGTCTGGGCGAAGTCTGTTTCTGCAAATCTTTTGGCTGCATAGAGGAGCACAGTGTTACCTACAACTCGATGAAGTCTCTACCTTACCTCAAATGAAGTCTGTGTTTAACATCAGCCATTTTGAGTGTTACAGTGCAGCCTGCTACAGATACAAAATACTTTGTCTGGGGACTGGTGCATCACAGAATCACTGAATCATAGAATGTTAAGGGGTTGGAAAGGATCACAGATCATCTAGTCCCAACCTACACCCCCCTCCCCACCAAGGGCAGGAACACCTCACACTAGACAGTGTGACATAATCCATGCAGTAAAGAATTTCTTCCTTAGGTAAACTGGTGTTGTTAGGTCCACCAAAGGGGGGCATCACAGAGGGCATGTCTTAAACAAACGGTTTATTTCGCAAAGTCGCTTGGTTTGCATAACACAGCAGCAGCCCACACTGGGAAGTGGCCGGGTCCATGGACAGGGCACCTCATGTCCAGGGCTTTGCAGCTGCAGGGGTGCCACCGAGGGCTCAGTCCCGCCAGGCACTGCCTGACTTCAGCGGAGCGTACTCTGAAGCACTCTACCAGGGCCCGCTGGGCGTGTGTGGGAGGGTGATGGTGTGGATGTCCCGCCACTCCTCGTCCTGCAGCGACCTCAAGCATGACAGGGGCAGCCGCCCGAACACAAAATGGCGGCTGCCAGGGCTCAAAATGGCCGCCGCGCAGCCTCCCTCGTGACCCAGCCGAGCCAGGCCCCGTGCGCGGTGCTGTGCGCGGCGGGCCCGGGCCCGCGCTCCCCGCAGGCCGGCCCAGTCACGTGACGCGCCGGCCGAGCCAATCGCCGCGCGCCGTGGCAGTGCGTGCAGCGCGCGGGTCCCGCCTCGCCTCGTTGTGGTGGAGGGCGCCATTGGGAGCCGCCGGAGCCGCCGCCACCTTCCCGCCAGCAGCGCCCGCCGCCGCCGCCATGGACTACGGGGAAGGTGAGGGCGCTCCCCCCCTGCAAGGGCAGGGCCCGGCCGCCGCCGCCGCTGCCGCCGTGGGGCCCGGCCGTGACTCAAAATGGCAGCGGCCGCTTTGTTACGCGCAGGACGGAGCCCCCCTCACCCACGTCCTCGTCCTCCTCCCCCGCCGCCACGGCCGGGCTGGGGGAGCTGCGGCGGCGGCCGGCGGCGGGAGGGCTGCGCGGGAGGAGGGCCTCCCCGGGGCGGCGCGGGCGGGCGGGAGCGCGGGCGG